>NW_022610605.1:0-8116 GCF_000309985.2 Brassica rapa
AGCCTCTCGACTTCTTAAGTTTTGTGTATCCATGAGTTGAATATTTCCACAAACTCATCCCGCATCCACTGAATTGAGATGTAGAGGTCAAGGAACCATCTACCATAACAAATATCATCCAGCTTAAGACTTATTGCATCATCAAGGGGATGCTTTTGTGGGGGTACGGGTATTGACTCATGAGACCACTCAAAATTACCCTAAGGATTGTTACTCTCATCAAAAAGTGTTCAAGGTAGTACTTAGGGATCGAATCCACAAAGGAGCTAGGGACATTAAAATCTAGTGTTTATTAATTCTAAGAGTTGTAAATGTAATGAAATAGCAATAGTACAACACTACAAGAAAACGTAACTTTAACGAGGAAAAATAATCCTCGTAAAAAAACGTTGATTTTGCGAGGAAAGTACGTGGAGAAAAAAAGCATCGTTATTTCGTCGTAAGGTAACGACAAAACATATTCGTCGTAAAGACGATGTAAATTGACGTGGCTTTTACGAGGAAATAGTTTTTCCTCGTAAAAGCCACGTAAATTTCGCGAGTGCTTTACGACGAAATATTTTACGTGTACTTAACGAGGAAATTTTGAATCCACCAACTTGGTAGGTGGCTCACGTTTTTTTTTGGCCATACAATTAATTTTCGTCGTAATTTCATAGTAAAATTACAACTACCAGATTCGAAATTTTCTATAAATATGGATGTTGGAACATCATTTTAAACACACCAACAACAAAAAACGTGAAAGAAAAAAAAATGGCTGGCTCTGGGACTATTTACGAGTTGCGGAATTGGATGTATATGCATAGAGATGCTAACGGGAGAGTGACGAAAGAATACCTTGCGGGGCTGGAGACATTTATGCACCAAGCAGATTCAACACCGCTCGCCCAAGAAAGTGGTAAGATGTTCTGTCCTTGTCGGAAATGCAACAATTCGAAATTGGCAAACCGTGAAAATGTTTGGAAGCATTTAATAAATAGAGGTTTCACGCCAAATTACTATATCTGGTTTCAACATGGGGAAGGTTATAATTATGATCAGAATGAAGCTAGTAGTAGTAATAGCAATTTTCAGGAAGAACCGGTTAATCATCATTTGCATAATGAACATAGTTACCATCAGGAGGAGATGGTAGATTATGATAGGGTTCATGATATGGTAGCTGATGCATTCGTAGCTCATGATGAAGATGAAGAACCTAATATAGATGCAAAAAAGTTTTACGGAATGTTAAACGCGGCGAATCAACCACTTTACAGTGGTTGTAGAGAAGGTCTCTCTAAATTGTCGTTGGCTGCTAGAATGATGAATATTAAAACTGATCACAATCTACCTGAAAGTTGCATGAACGAATGGGCGGACTTGTTTAAAGAGTATTTGCCGGAAGACAATGTGTCTGCTGATTCTTATTATGAGATTCAGAAATTAGTTTATAGTCTTGGGTTGCCTTCGGAGATGATAGATGTCTGCATCGACAACTGCATGATCTATTGGGGAGATGATGAGAAGCTAGAAGTATGTCGATTCTGCAAGAAGCCACGATTCAAGCCGCAAGGACGGGGACGTAATAGGGTACCGTACCAAAGGATGTGGTACCTACCAATTACAGACAGATTGAAAAGATTGTATCAATCAGAGCAGACTGCTGCAAAGATGAGATGGCATGCCGAGCATACTCAGACGGATGGTGAGATGACTCATCCATCAGATGCAAGAGCCTGGAAACATTTCAACAAAGTACATCCGGATTTTGCTAGCAATAGCCGGAATGTGTATCTCGGATTATGCACAGATGGATTTAGTCCGTTCGGAATGTCAGGGAGACAATATTCATTGTGGCCAGTCTTTCTTACGCCATACAACCTGCCACCGGAGATGTGCATGCAACGGGAGTTGCTATTCTTGACGATATTGATACCTGGTCCGAACCATCCAAAAAGGTCCCTGGATGTTTTCCTACAACCACTGATAAAAGAGTTGAAGGATTTGTGGTCAACAGGGGTGAGGACGTACGACTGTTCAACGAAGACGAATTTTACGATGCGAGCTATGCTTTTGTGGACCATAAGTGACTTTCCTGCATATGGGATGTTGTCTGGATGGACTACACATGGGAGATTAGCTTGTCCATATTGTAATGGAACGACAGATGCGTTTCAACTGAAGAATGGTAGGAAGACAAGTTGGTTTGATTGTCATCGTCGATTTCTTCCCATTGGCCATCCTTACCGAAGAAACAAGAATTTGTTTAGGCACAAAAGGGTTGTGAGAGACACTCCTCCACCATATCTAACTGGAGAACAAATTGAAGCACAAATCGACTACTACGGAGCTAACGAAACAGTTCGTTGGGGTGGTAATTGGCATGTCCCTCGTAATATGCCTGATTCTTACGGTGTTCATCACAACTGGCACAAGAAGAGTATATTTTGGGAGTTGCCATATTGGAAGGATCTTCTTCTGCGCCACAACCTCGATGTGATGCATATAGAGAAGAATTTCTTTGAGAACATCATGAATACAATATTGAATGTCCCAGGGAAGACAAAAGACAACATAAAATCGAGGTTGGACTTGCCGGATATTTGCTCAAGAAGCGAGTTACATATTAAAAGCAATGGACAAGTTCCCGTTCCGATATTCAGACTGTCTTCAGAAAAAAAGTCGGTGTTGTTCAACTGGGTGGCATCAGAAGTGAAGTTCCCCGATGGGTATGTTTCAAATCTCTCTAGATGTGTTGAAAAGGGTCAAAAGTTCTCTGGGATGAAGAGTCATGATTGTCATGTCTTTATGCAACGACTACTGCCCTTTGCATTTGCGGAGCTACTTCCAACAAACGTACATGAAGCACTTGCAGGTTCGTAGTGTTTTATATCACAATAATTTTATAACGGTCTAGTTTGCAAAATAATATACGACTAACAATGTGTTTAATTGTTTTTGGAATATAAAAGGCATTGGAGCATTTTTCAGGGATCTGAGCACACGCACTCTTAAAGAAGAAGTTGTAGAACAGCTTCAGGAGAACATTCCCATCTTATTGTGCAACTTGGAGAAGATATTTCCTCCTGGATTTTTTGACGTCATGGAGCATCTAGCTGTCCACCTCCCATATGAAGCATTGCTTCGTGGACCTGTACATTACGGATGGATGTATCAGTATGAGCGAGCCATGAAATATTTGAAGGGAAAAGCAAAGAACCTCGCCAAAGTTGAAGGTTCTATAATTGCTGGAAGTTTGACGGAAGAAGTTTCTCACTTCACATCGTACTACTTTGCGTCAAAAGTACGTACCCGTAGAAGAGCTCCAAGAAGATATGATGATGGTGGAGTTGCGCCAACATATGCAGTTGCTGGTGTTCCAGACATCTTTAGCCAGATTGGACGACTCGGTGGGAAGTCTAAAGAGGTTTGGTGGTCGAGTGAACAAGACGCTCATAGTGCACACACCTATATTCTACTCAATTGCGAGGATCCATTGATGCGTTATTTTGAAAGGTAACATATATGGACACTTCAAAACACATATAATTAATTATATAATTGCAAGAGATTCATTCCTATGAAATGTGATTAATTTTACAGCCTATTTGTTTCTCAAGTCGAAGAAACATTTCCTGGTATATCCACAAGTGACGTAGACAAAAGGAAAGATCAGCACTTCATTAAGTGGTTGCGGAATCAGGTATTATAACTCAAACTATTTTTTCATACATGATTTGTATTTTAATGTTCTCTTTATTTTTGCAGGTTGATTATGACGACGATGCAGATTATCCTAAGTGGTTACACGAAGTAATTCAATCTCCACTTGTAAAGGTCACCACATCACAGATGTATTTCACACGAGGCTACACTTTTCACACATATGAGTATGGTAGACAGCGGGCGACCAGTAACTATGGAATATGTGTGAAAGGGGAAACAGATTTCTACGGGATCTTGACGGAGATTATTGAAGTCGAATTTCCAGGGATACTGAAGCTGAAATGCGTCATCTTCAAATGTGAATGGTTCGACCCCGTCGTCAACAGAGGTGTTCGGTCTAACAAATTTGGTGTAGTTGATGTCAACGGTGGACGTCGGTACAACAAATTCGAGCCTTTCATCTTAGCTTCACAAGCAGACCAAGTTAGCTTCCTTCCATACCCTCGGATGAGAGATTCGGGTATAAATTGGTTAGCAGTGATCAAAGTTACACCTCGAGGACGAATCATCAGTGGAGAAGAACCACCATTGCAAGAAGAACAGATAAATGAAGTCGAGGAACCTGAACAAGAAATTGATGACATCCTTCTCATTGATCCGCATAATCACGAATACGAAGATCTTACCGATGATGCCACAGACGAAGCTGTAGAAGACGAGTTTAATGAAAATGATGATATTTCTAGTGATGACGAGAATGTCGATGTATCCGATTGATGTATTTGATTTTGTGTAGTTTGTTTTATGAATAAGGTAATGTGAGAGTTTGTTTTATGAATAAGGTAATGTGGGAGTTTGTTTTATGAATAAGAAATTGTGGGAGTTTGTTTTATAAATAAGTAAATGTGGGAATTGTGGTTTGGAATGGAAATAAAGATGGGGTTTGGAATATATGAAGTAGAAGATAAGGAATATGGGGTTTTGGGGTTTGGGGTTTCGGATTTTAGGGATTTAAACGTACTGCTCGTTAATTCCTCGTAATTTGACGTCGAATGTACGACGTAATCCTCGTTTATTCCACGTAGGACAGAATCGTCGTAAAGAACTCGTTAGCTTACGTGGAAATAACGACGAAAGTAAAAAAAATAAAGAAAGCGAAACCCGTTAATTCCACGTAGGACGGAATCGTCGTAAAGACCTCGTAAGGTAAATTGACGTAAATACCACGTAAAGTAAATGACGAAGGAGGCACTCTTTAATTCCACGTAGGATGATTTCGTCGTAAACACCTCGTAACAGAAATCGTCGTAAAAACCTCGTAGAATTAAAAACTAGAAAAAAAAGGAAAAGAAGAGAGACACCAGATTTACATGTGGCAAGACTTCCAGCAATTATAATACTTAAGTCTCGCCCACATAAATTCTAATATCTTCTTCTCTTTCTTTTTTTCCAAATATTTCTAATTTGGTGAAAAGCGAGACTAGCTACTTCCTCATAGTATAAAAACTAGAAAAAAAGAAAAAAAGAAAAATACTAGAATTATATGTGGCGAGACTTAAGTCTCACCCACATAAATTCTAATATCTTCTTTTCTTCTTTTTTTTTCAAAAATTTATAATTTGAAAAGTATTTTGGTGAGGAGTGTGATTTGAGATAGGGTGTGTTTTGTGAATTTGTGTGTGTGGTTTGAGAAGGAAAGTTGTGGGTATTTATAGAAAATAAAGGCTCGCTAATTCCTCGTAACTGGTTAACTCGTTAATTCCACGTAACCCATTTCGTCGTAAAAACGTCGTTAACGAAAACGCGGGCCTTTGTATTTCGTCGCTATTTCGTCGTAAATGAAAACGCGGGCCTCTGTAATTCCTCGTAAGTTTACGAGGAAATTACGAGGACAAGTAATCTTATATATATCCCGAGCGAGCTCGCTCCGTCTTTCCTCTCCACTTCCTCCCTAATTCGTAGCAATGGTAAGTCTCTCTAATTCCTCTCTAGTTTGATTAGTTTAGGATATATTAGGTGGTTAGTATAGGGAATTTAGATAGGTTTACGGATCTTATGTTATTTAGTGTTGATTAGGTGGATAATGTTGGGAAGTATATTGTTCACGAAAATTTAAAAAATTAAATTTTTTTCTCAGGTTCGAAAAGGTAGACTTACTGCCCATTACAGAGAGATGTTCGGTGAGCCGGGTAGTCGTTTAGACCCGTCGTCTTCTTCAGCTCCCGGTTCTTCGGGTCAGGAGACTGTCCCCGAGACTCAGTACACTCAGAGAGTCATTGGATCTCCTTCTTCTAGTGCACCATCGGTTCCTCACGTGCCTCCCCAGATGGCTCCTCCTCCTGTGCCTCCTACGATGCCGGCACCTCCGATGCCCGCGGCCGAGATTCATCCCGATTTGATGGTGCCTCCGAGTGCTCCTTACTCGCAGTACACCGTAGAGGACATTCTCCGTCTGCCAGGCAGAGAAGGTTTACCAGTCATCGACCCCGACCGACCGGACGGAACTTTATGGTATGTTTCATTATTTTTTTATTCTTTTTAAATTCTTTTATAACTTTAAAAAATAATTTATATTTTAAATTTGTATTTTTCAGGTGGGGGATTGACGGATGTCTTGCATCGGACGTAACCGACACGATAAAAGGTTACTTCTCCATGCCACATCCGAACTGGAAAACGACGCCCCACTACGTCAGAAAGACGTGGTTCAAAATTTACGCTGTAAGTTCTATTAATTAAATATATATCTTTAAATTTTTTTATTATTTATATATATATTTTTTCTGAAAAACTAATTATAAATTATTTTTTCCAACAGCAAAAATATAATTGGGCCTTGGGGATCACTGAGAGGGTGAGGAAGAAGTTTGTCGCGAAGGCGAAAGTTCGCTTGTTGGACACGGTCTCCAACTGGAAGGGTGACTGGATCGTGAAGGGGTATGAGCGTGGCAAACCCGCTGAGCTCACCACGGATGTCTGGGATGGCCTCATCCGATATTGGCGTCTTCCTGATTCCATTAGAATCGCCCAGTCTTGCTCTAACTCCCGTAACACAGTCGATGAGCACGGGAACGGGCCGATGCTTCACACTACGGGCCAAAAACCCCACGCCGGTGTCCGTTTGGAAATGGTAATTAAAAATTTAATTATATTAAATTTTTAGTATATTTTTATATATATTCTAATTAACAACTTTCTTAAATGTTTTTTTAGGCCAAAGAGACGGGAGAATTCCCGTCTCTTATGCAACTTTACGAGAGGACCCACAAGAACAAGGCGGGCCGATTTATAGATGGCAAGTCCGAGCAAATCTACAACGATTTGGCTGCTCGGGTTGAAGAACGCCAGACCCAGCTGACCCAACAGTCCACCGATGGATTACCCGTCACCTTATCCACACCTGAAGTGGATAAGCTTTACGAGGAGGTAAATTTTCTAAAATTTTAATTTTTTAAATATTCATTTAATTTAACTTTAAATTTTTACTAACAAAATTTATTTTTTGTTTTTAAGGTTGTCCCTAAAAAAAAGGGACGGACGTTGGGGATTGGTTCCGTCAACGATGTTCCGAGAGCGACATCGTCTTATGTTCAGCGACGGGATGATGAAGTCTCTCAGCTGCGTAGGGAGTCCGAAGAGCTGCGTAGAGAGTCTACTCAGCTGCGTAGAGAGTCTACTCAGCTGCGATCTCGTATGGGTGGACTCGAGGGCTTCTTGGACGTTGTAGCGGCCACAAATCCGGAATGGGCGACTTTGTTGAGGACCATGCGACAACAAAATCCTATCCCAGGCCAGTCACCGACCGACGACTCACATGCCGAGGCGGATGTTCAGGCGAGGAGTGATGAATTCTACGAGGCGATTAACGACCACCCTTAGTTCTTTTTAATTTCGGTTCTTGTATTATGAATTCAAAACTTATTTATATATAAAATATTTTGGTTTTGATTTTTTTAGAATTTTAATTTTATTAATAATTTAAATAATTTAAATTATATTTATAATTATAATTTTTATATTTCTATAAAATAATGAAACGAAGTAAATTCGTAGCTAATTTTGCGGCTTCTTTACGTGGAAGCTTAACGTGGTTTTTACGAGGAAACATTTACAAGGAAATAACGTGGAAATCTATCAAGGTTTTTACGTTTTCTTTACGTGGAAAGCTGTCAAGGTATTTACGTTTATTTTACGAGTATTTATTTACGTGGGTTTACGAGGAAAGTTTTTCGTGGTATTTACGAGGAAACTTAGCGACGTCCTTACGTGGAATCTTTACGTGGTCTTTACGACGAAATATCCTCCTTCGCTTTACGACGAAATTATTTCCTCACTACCTTACGACGAATTTAGCGAGGATATATGCGTTACGACAAACGTATAACCGACGAAACGGGTTTCCTCGAATTCGTCGTAACACTGCTTTTACGACGATAGTAACGAGGAAAACTGCCCTCGTAAAACT
>NW_022610606.1:0-35633 GCF_000309985.2 Brassica rapa
TTTTCTTACTCTTCCAAGTCACCAAATTGCCTCCAATGAATGTGCAATAGCCTGTGGTTGATCTCCTGTCTGCTCTATCACCAGCCCAATCCGCATCACAGTATCCCACCACTCAGTGCTTCCATTGCAGCCCATCCATACTCCTTGATCAGGTGAGCCGTTGAGATACATCAAGATCCTCTCCACCATGCGCCAATGATGTTCCTTAGGCACTTGCATGTGTTGACTCACCTGATTCACAGCCAAAACAAATGTCAGGTCTAGTTATAGTGGGTAAATCAATTTGCCAACTAGTTTTCTATAGAGTTTAGGATCCTGATAAGGTTTGCTGTCTTCAATCTCCCCCTCTCGGGGACTTTGTAGCCATCCTCCATAGGCATCCTTGCTGTCTTGCCTCCATAAGCACCTGCACCTTTCAAAAGATCAAAGTGTATACTTCCTTTGGGACATGAACAAACCTTCCTTGGATCTACATATCTCAATTCCAAGAAAGTATTTCATTTCTCCCAAATCTTTAATCTCAAACATGGATTTAAGAAACTCCTTGGTTGCTATGATACCTTCCTTATCACTCCCTGTGATAATGATATCATCAACATACACAAGGAGTGCAATCATACCTGAGGGAGTCGTGAGTGTGAAGAGGGTGTGATCTAGTTCAGACTTCTTGAAGCCTCGGCCATTCAGAGTAGTGCTCAACTTGTTGTACCAAGCTCTTGGTGATTGCTTCAGCCCATAGATAGCTTTCTTCAGTCTCAACACATTCCCTCTCTTCACTAAGTGTTCAAGCCTGGAGGAGGATGCATATACACTTCATCCTCAAGTTCACCTTGTAGGAATGCATTCTTCACATCCATTTGCCATAACCCCATCCAAGATTCACAGCCAAGCTTAGTACAATCCGGATTGTGTGTAGTTTAGCTACTGGTGCAAAGGTTTCTATGTAATCTTCTCCATAAGTTTGAGTGAAACCTCTTGCAACTAGCCTTGACTTCTTCCTCTCAACCTTTCCATCCGCTTTGTACTTGATTGTGAATATCCATCTACTAGTAACAGCCTTCTTCCCTTTTGGTAACTCACTCTCATACCATGTATCATTCTTGATCATCGCTCCTGCCTCATCTCCAACTGATTCCTTCCATTCTTTATCTTTCATTGCCTCTTCATAGCTTCTTGGGATGTGATTCTCATCCAAGTTTACCATAAAAGGCGCAATGTGCTTCTGGATATTGAGCAAAGGAGCACACGGCTTGAGAAGGATGCTCCACAGCTTGGGCATTGTAGTACACTCTCGTGTTTACCCAACTGGAAGGATCCTTCCTTATCCTTGTACTCCTTCTTAGTGGCTGCACAACCGGTTCTTCTTCCTGTTGTTCTTCTACCACTTCATCTTGAGAAGGTGTTTGTGTCACACCATGATCATGTCCATGACCATCCGAGCCTATGCTCTCTTCTCTTCATTGGTTGGCCTCTTGCATAGGCTCCTCATGCTCCTCTCCTCCCTCATGATCAAGGTGGGATGGTGATCCAACTTCAGGAGGTGTAGTTGCGTGATTCCTCGGATCCTGGGATGTACTGATTCCAAGACCTTCAAGGATGATCCGCAAGGTGGTGGCCTTTGTCTGATGTTAAGTCCTTCAGGTCTTCTTGATTCTTTCTTCATAGTATCCTCTATCTTCCAAGAACTTCACATCTCTAGATACAAGAACTCTCCTTGCATAGGATCGTAGCATTTGTATCCTTTCTGTGTAGCTGAGTATCCTATGAACACAGCCTTAGTGCTTCTTGCTTCTAGCTTGTTGATCATCTCTCCTGGTTTGAGCACAAAGCATAGGCATCCAAAGACTCGCAAGTAATCAAGAGCTGGCTTGTACCTGTTCAAAACTTCAAATGGAGCCTTCTCATTCAGAACTTTGGTTGGAGTTCTGTTTATCAGGTAACAAGCAGTGGCAACCGCATCACTCCAAAATCTCTTTGGAACATTACTCTGAAACATAAGTGACCTTGCCACTTCCATGAGATGCCTATTCTTCCTTTCAGCCACTCCATTTTGCTGTGGAGTATACGGACAGCTTGTTTGATGTAGGATCCCATGTTGTGATAGGTGTTGCTTGAATGCATGACTCGTGTACTCTCCTCCATTATCTGATCTCAAAATTTTAATCTTAGCATGATAATGGTTAGTTACATAAGTTTGAAAGTTCCTAAATGCATCAAGTACCCTATCTTTGGTCTGAATTAAGGTTAACCAGGTGTATTTGGATTTTTCATCAATGAATGTGACAAAATACTTATAACTATCTCTAGATAAGCAAGGGGCAGTCCACACATCTGAATGAATTAGATCAAGCAATTATCATAAACGTAGTAGACTTTTGAAACACAGTTCTACAATGCTTGCCTAAAATACAAGCCTCACAATCCTTGTTCTCAACCAAACACCTGGTACCATTAAGTTCAAAGCTTTAACATGAGGGTGTCCTACTCTAGCATGCCACAATGCATTTTTATTCAACAAAAGAAGCAGAAGTAAACGAGCAACTATAATCAGGAACAGAAGTGAGTTCTTCAAGCATATAGAGATCTCCCTTAGTCACCCCTTTCCCAATCAATCTGCTGCTCTCAATATCCTGAAACTTCACATCATTAGGACTAAAGATAACATTGCATTGTAAATCATTAGTACATTTCTTCACTGAAATAGGTTTGATGTGAATTCAGGCATGTAAAAAGCTCTAGATTCTTTGTTAAACAGCTTAAGCTTTCCTATTCCTCTAATAGGGTATCTTATCCCCATTTGCTATCATCACATGCCCATGTGTAGGTTCTATATCCTTAATCAAGTTCTCATCACTTATCATATGATGTGATGCACCAGAATCAACAATCAATGGTTTACCTACTCGTTTAGCATTATGACATAGATTACTAAGTGATGGATGCATCCTATCAGTTCTAGCAATGTGAGCATGTCTATACTCATTCCTAGCTTCTAACCGTTCTACTAGTTCTATAATCAAGTGATCATCCTTATATGCAATCATAGAAGCTTCAAAGGAATAACCGTAAGTGTTACCGTTTTCCTTTAGCATTTTGAAGAGGGCATCAAGGTCTGATCTCTTGATGTAGTCATCATTGCTGCGGGAGCTTGAGGCGCCTGTGTAAGCCACCAGAGACTTCCCATTCCCATCATTGCCTCCAAGCCCATCCACTTCACTGATCTTGCTGGTGCCAGCTCCACTTGAACCTTCAGTCACATTTGCCCTTCCCTCACGCTCCTTCATGAACTTGGCCGGCTTGAGGTGTGGGTGTAGTATCCAGCATTGGCTCTTCTTATGACCATGCTTCTTGCAATGATCACAGTTGTAATAACCCTCACGAGCCAATAAATTTTTGGTAGAGAAAAATCCCGCTCAACCAGTTTTTAGTTGGTTCGACCATGATTAATAAAAATAAAAATCGACCCGGTAGATTAATTTCTCGACGGGACTCTCTTGTGGTTGAAAGACCTTCACTTGATAGTTTGGTCGAGTCTTAAATATTTTGGTCGAATTTTTATTAAACTGGAAGAGATTTTCCGAGAACAAGACGAGAGCCAAAGACAAGGAATATTTAGTTAAAAATTATTGGAAATTATCAACCAACTGCTACAAGTAATTTTGGACCAGACTCATGTCTTCCACCAGCCTGCTTGCTCAGTCTTTAATCACATGACTTGCACCTGCCTGCTTGCTTAGCTTCTTCAGTAAATGGCACATGACAATCACAAGCTGCCTGTGTGCTTGCTTCCTCCTTTAATTATTTATGATTGGCTGGAAACTACTTCATGGGAGGGAAAGGACAGTATGGTGTAGATGATGAAACAGGTTGCCAGCTGTCTGCTCTCAGCCAAGCTTTGTTATGAGCTAAACCCTCAGGTGAAGCAACCACAGCTTGTATTTAACCCTCCTCCAGCTGCTTCCCACGTTCTGAAACCTACAGAAAAACCTAGAGAATTTCAGAGAGAAAGAGAGAAAGAAGAACAGAAAAATCAGTGAGAAAATTAGGAAAATAAATCAAGAAACAATTCTTGGTGATCTAATCTTCAACCCTAGACCAGTCTGTTGCTTTGAGAAAGATCAGAAGGTGAGATTTTAAAATAAAAACCTAGACCTAGTTCAGTTCAGATCATGATCAGGCCTTGATCTTTCTCTTTGATCAGTTCAGCTGCAAGCTTACCATGGAGAAGAGGATCAGCTGAGGCCATCTAGTCCTTTAGTTCATCTTGGTAAGCTTTGGTCTCCTAGCCTCAGTCAGTATCTGATCAGAACAGTTCATGGCTACCTTATATCTTGGTCGGATCAGTTGTATAAGTTATGATACAGTTCAGTTCTTGTTTAGTTTCGGTTTGAATCCATCTCCTAAAACAGTTTGCTAAGCTGTTATGGATTGATTGGAGAAACGAAACTAAACTCAGTCTGATCTTGTCTTGAACTGTTGTTAACTGAATAGAACTGAACTGATCTGATCTGGTATGAAAGGAACCGAGCTTGAACTGATTTGATTTAAGTTGTTTAGCTTGAACCGAACTGTCGGATTGTTGATGTTCTGAACCCAACCTTACCCTGTTTTGACCAGCTAAGGTGTGGAGCTTTGCTAGTCCCATCCTATCCATTCAGTCTCTTGGTAAGCCACAATCAAGTGAGTCAGATGAGTTGTTGAGTTAACCATAGTAACCGATCAGAACCTTGTCCATTCTCAGGTCCATTCAGCTTTGTTCAAGAGGAACTTAAGTCTTGTCCAAGCCAGTTTCAAGACTGTTCTTTAGGTGAGTCTAGAAAGATGTTGAGATAGATCATGAATGAGTCCTTGATTAAGTTAGTAAAGTGTCTGAATATTTAAGAATTGTGTTGTGTTTACTCATGGTAAACACTTACACTTAATGAATAATTTTAAAGTGAGGTTAATCCTAATCTTAGTACTTGTTCTCAAGTACTAATCTTAACTATGAAATAATCATGGTTTTGATTATGGATTAATCATGGTTTAATTAAGAATTAATCTTGGTTTAATTGAAAATTAATCTGAGATTAATTGAGTAATCTTGGATTAATTAAGTACTAATCTTGGATTAATTAAGGATTAATATGAGATTAATTAAGGATTAATCTAGGATTAGTTAAGAGTTAATTATAATTAATTAAGGATTAATTTTGGAATAATTATGGAAGTAAAATCATGTGAAGTCTTGTTATATTCACTATCCCTAAAGCCCCCGCATTACCGTGACTTGGTCCTGCGAATGGAACAAGGTCATGAAGACACGATGATGGGGTAGCTCCCTGGAGACCGTGTACTGCATGACGATGCAGTGTTGGATTGTTCCTACCGGACATTCGACAATGATGGTGATGCTAACTCACTAGTCTCGGTTAGCCTTAGTGGTTTCTCGGGTCTAGTATATATATTGTATTATATGAGTATGGTAACGGGCGGGTGTTGTGGAAGTGATGTTTAAAATAAGAATTCACAATGATGATCGATATTAAAGTATAGTACTAGTACTTGCATGATCATGTATATGCATTGATAATTGCTTGATTGTTATTGATTGTGTTGTGATTCTAGATTCACTGAGTAAACTAGTTGCTCATGACTCATTTGTGTGTGCAGGTAAACCTTAGGCGGGAGACACTTAAATCTTTTGGACGGAAGGAGCGGCCAACCAGCGGTAGTATTTTGTTGTCCTTGCAACGTACGTTTTGATGTATATTTACTTAAAACGTTGTTGGGCGATAGGCCGTAGGGTAAACTATAACAGTTTGTAAGATGTTTAAAGTAAATAAATAATGTATAAAAGATGTTTATAAATCACGAGTTCTCATATGATATTAGTCCTTGTCCGGGACGAACTAACTATCGAATATTGCTTTATCGGGTTGAAAAGCCTAGAGTAATATCCGATAGGAGTGTCTGTGTTCTTTGGTTGTTGGTCTAAGGTGATCGGATTTATTTCGAGAACCTCGGGTCGACCATCAGGGAACATCGACCGTGTCATTTCCGGTTATCTACGATCGGGGGTGTCACAAAGGTGGTATCAGAGCATGGTTATACGATGCTTGAATGGGACTTGTTTCAAATAATTTTCGAGTCGAAAATGTGTCGCAAGGATAATTAGGATATGCTGGTTTGTTCCTTCTTTTAGAAATAGATAGACCTGGGTAGAAACTTACCATGATCTTTCGTTGCAGATGCCACCGAGAAGAGCACTCTTTGGACGCCGTGGAGGTCCAAACCTCCCAATTTCGATTTCATCATCTTCAGACTCTTCGCCGCCATCTACTCCGACACCACTTCCGACTGCTAGCTTTGATGCTACACCTTCGGGATCTAGCTTTGAGACTGACCCGTCTGAAGGGTCATATAATCAGACACCGGTGCACATACCATTGTCTCCAGACCCGTATTTTATGGACATCGAGGTGGATGTGGTACACGATAGTCCAGTGCACGGAGATCATTACGCAGCTCCTGCATCTCCTGCCGCTCATATTCCACCGGCCCCTGCCGCACCTGTTCCGGCAGCACAACCTCAACCAGCGCCAACTGATCCAGCTATAATAGCACTTCTAGAACTGATGGCTGAGATGGTGAATTTGCAACATCAAGCATTGAATGCACAGCGTGAAGCACAGCGTACTCAGCCAGCTCCAGTACCTACCACTTCTCATCCGGACTTTCTGAAGATAGTCATGATTATGAAGAACTTGGGGACGAAGCATTACCAGGGAGGTACTGATCCCTTTGAAGCTGATGCATGGCTGCACAATCTCGAGCAGAACTTTGCTGCAACCCGTTTTCCGGTAGAATTCAAGAAGGACGTGGCTGTTTACTATCTGGAGAAGGACGCCATCAGTTGGTGGTTATGCGTAGAGAGGAACTTTGGAGACTTCAATCTGAGTTGGGCTGACTTCCGTACAGCGTTCGTTCGAAAGTACTTCCCACCGGAAGCCCGTGATCGATTGGAGATTAAATTCATGGAGCTAGTTCAGGGAGGATTATCTGTTAGGAAGTATGAGGCACAGTTCACCCGTCTCAGGAAATATGTCCACTATGGTCGAGAGGACGAGATGATGATTATCCGTAAGTTCCTTCGAGGACTTAACCCATATATCAGGAGCAGACTTGAGGCAGTAGAGTTTCATAGGCTTGCTGATCTTGTTGAGCGTGCTGTGAACGTGGAGGAGGCCATTGCTGCTGAGAGAGCTTCTTCTAGCCATTCTGCACAACCTAGACGTCCATCCGTTCAAAGTCAGCCTCAGCCGCATTCTCCTATGCCGCGAGGACGGGGAGGTAGAGCTTTTCGGGGAGGTCGATCTGGAGATCCTAGACCTAGAACCCCAACTTGTTTCACTTGTGGCCAGCTGGGCCATGTTAGGAGAGATTGTCCGACCGTGGGACAGTTCCAACCGGCTGTACCATCTCACATCACTTGTTTCACGTGTGGAGAGCGAGGACATTACGCGACATCATGTCCACACACTCATCTTGCTCAGCCTGTTGTTACGAGTGCTCAACCCGTTGTACCAGTTAACCCACCTTTACCCTTACCTCCTGCTAAGCGTCAAGCCACTGCTGGTAGGGCTTATGCTTTAGAGTTACCAGGACCATCCGGACCACCTCAGGGTCCGATTTCAGGTTTGTTTTCCTAACCAATTGAGTGTTGCATAATTTTTAAATGATTGGTAAATTGGTGATATAAAAAATAGTATAAAGTTGTTGAGTAAGTAATTGAAGGGAAAGTCAATTATTGTCAGCGACTTTGCTTGTGGGTGGAATATCCGCCCACATCCTTTTCGATTTGGGAGCAACACATAGTTTTGTAGCTCCCGAAGTAGCATCATGATTCGATGGAGAATTCACTAAGGTGAATTTATCCATTCCCGTTCTCCTGGAGATCAAGTTCTTGAAACTGAAGGTGATTGGCTGTCAAGTTACCGAGCTCACCTTGATTGTGGTCGAAGGAAGATTGTTTTCGAGAGAGATACCCAACCCCCCCCCTTTAGCTTACCATGGCATAGTACCAAGTGTTGGAGCGTCATTAGTGTTAGCACTGAGAATTGATAACCTTTTGGAGAAGGGTGAAGAAGTATACTTAGTGACCTTAGTTGTTGGACCAGTAGAAGACGAGAAAGAGCAGAACATGGAAGAAATACCAGTAGTCAGAGAATATGAGGACGTGTTTAAGGCATTAGAGGGATTGTCGCCGTCTAGGAGTAACGCCTTTAGTATAACCTTAGAACCCGGATCCGCTGCAATAGCAAAGGCACCATACCGAATTGTCGCTAGAGTTGGAGAACTAGCCTATAGACTAGAACTTCCACCCGATATGCCTATGCATCCGGTATTTCATGTATCGATGCTATGTAAGCATATACCAGATCCGAATATGGTCAAGCCGCAGCGACCAGAGAACTTGCAACCTAACCTCACCTATCCTGAAGGTCCTTTGTGAATAGGCGAACATCGTTTCAATAAATAGAAGAATAGGGAAATTTCGCAAGTTTAAGTATTTTGGGAAAAGTGACAGAGAGTTGTTATAACATGGAAGGATGAAGATAAGTTCCGAGCTGATTACCTAGAACTCTTCTCAGATACCCCAGTCGTCCAGTAAAGGGTGTACACTTGTATTTTGAGAATTCGGGACGAATTCTTTTAAGGGGGGAAGAGTGTAATAACCCTCACGAGCCAATAAATTTTTGGTAGAGAAAAATCCCGCTCAACCAGTTTTTAGTTGGTTCGACCATGATTAATAAAAATAAAAATCGACCCGGTAGATTAATTTCTCGACGGGACTCTCTTGTGGTTGAAAGACCTTCACTTGATAGTTTGGTCGAGTCTTAAATATTTTGGTCGAATTTTTATTAAACTGGAAGAGATTTTCCGAGAACAAGACGAGAGCCAAAGACAAGGAATATTTAGTTAAAAATTATTGGAAATTATCAACCAACTGCTACAAGTAATTTTGGACCAGACTCATGTCTTCCACCAGCCTGCTTGCTCAGTCTTTAATCACATGACTTGCACCTGCCTGCTTGCTTAGCTTCTTCAGTAAATGGCACATGACAATCACAAGCTGCCTGTGTGCTTGCTTCCTCCTTTAATTATTTATGATTGGCTGGAAACTACTTCATGGGAGGGAAAGGACAGTATGGTGTAGATGATGAAACAGGTTGCCAGCTGTCTGCTCTCAGCCAAGCTTTGTTATGAGCTAAACCCTCAGGTGAAGCAACCACAGCTTGTATTTAACCCTCCTCCAGCTGCTTCCCACGTTCTGAAACCTACAGAAAAACCTAGAGAATTTCAGAGAGAAAGAGAGAAAGAAGAACAGAAAAATCAGTGAGAAAATTAGGAAAATAAATCAAGAAACAATTCTTGGTGATCTAATCTTCAACCCTAGACCAGTCTGTTGCTTTGAGAAAGATCAGAAGGTGAGATTTTAAAATAAAAACCTAGACCTAGTTCAGTTCAGATCATGATCAGGCCTTGATCTTTCTCTTTGATCAGTTCAGCTGCAAGCTTACCATGGAGAAGAGGATCAGCTGAGGCCATCTAGTCCTTTAGTTCATCTTGGTAAGCTTTGGTCTCCTAGCCTCAGTCAGTATCTGATCAGAACAGTTCATGGCTACCTTATATCTTGGTCGGATCAGTTGTATAAGTTATGATACAGTTCAGTTCTTGTTTAGTTTCGGTTTGAATCCATCTCCTAAAACAGTTTGCTAAGCTGTTATGGATTGATTGGAGAAACGAAACTAAACTCAGTCTGATCTTGTCTTGAACTGTTGTTAACTGAATAGAACTGAACTGATCTGATCTGGTATGAAAGGAACCGAGCTTGAACTGATTTGATTTAAGTTGTTTAGCTTGAACCGAACTGTCGGATTGTTGATGTTCTGAACCCAACCTTACCCTGTTTTGATCAGCTAAGGTGTGGAGCTTTGCTAGTCCCATCCTATCCATTCAGTCTCTTGGTAAGCCACAATCAAGTGAGTCAGATGAGTTGTTGAGTTAACCATAGTAACCGATCAGAACCTTGTCCATTCTCAGGTCCATTCAGCTTTGTTCAAGAGGAACTTAAGTCTTGTCCAAGCCAGTTTCAAGACTGTTCTTTAGGTGAGTCTAGAAGATGTTGAGATAGATCATGAATGAGTCCTTGATTAAGTTAGTAAAGTGTCTGAATATTTAAGAATTGTGTTGTGTTTACTCATGGTAAACACTTACACTTAATGAATAATTTTAAAGTGAGGTTAATCCTAATCTTAGTACTTGTTCTCAAGTACTAATCTTAACTATGAAATAATCATGGTTTTGATTATGGATTAATCATGGTTTAATTAAGAATTAATCTTGGTTTAATTGAAAATTAATCTGAGATTAATTGAGTACTAATCTTGGATTAATTAAGTACTAATCTTGGATTAATTAAGGATTAATATGAGATTAATTAAGGATTAATCTAGGATTAGTTAAGAGTTAATTATAATTAATTAAGGATTAATTTTGGAATAATTATGGAAGTAAAATCATGTGAAGTCTTGTTATATTCACTATCCCTAAAGCCCCCGCATTACCGTGACTTGGTCCTGCGAATGGAACAAGGTCATGAAGACACGATGATGGGGTAGCTCCCTGGAGACCGTGTACTGCATGACGATGCAGTGTTGGATTGTTCCTACCGGACATTCGACAATGATGGTGATGCTAACTCACTAGTCTCGGTTAGCCTTAGTGGTTTCTCGGGTCTAGTATATATATTGTATTATATGAGTATGGTAACGGGCGGGTGTTGTGGAAGTGATGTTTAAAATAAGAATTCACAATGATGATCGATATTAAAGTATAGTACTAGTACTTGCATGATCATGTATATGCATTGATAATTGCTTGATTGTTATTGATTGTGTTGTGATTCTAGATTCACTGAGTAAACTAGTTGCTCATGACTCATTTGTGTGTGCAGGTAAACCTTAGGCGGGAGACACTTAAATCTTTTGGACGGAAGGAGCGGCCAACCAGCGGTAGTATTTTGTTGTCCTTGCAACGTACGTTTTGATGTATATTTACTTAAAACGTTGTTGGGCGATAGGCCGTAGGGTAAACTATAACAGTTTGTAAGATGTTTAAAGTAAATAAATAATGTATAAAATATGTTTATAAATCACGAGTTCTCATATGATATTAGTCCTTGTCCGGGACGAACTAACTATCGAATATTGCTTTATCGGGTTGAAAAGCCTAGAGTAATATCCGATAGGAGTGTCTGTGTTCTTTGGTTGTTGGTCTAAGGTGATCGGATTTATTTCGAGAACCTCGGGTCGACCATCAGGGAACATCGACCGTGTCATTTCCGGTTATCTACGATCGGGGGTGTCACAACAGTTGCCATTGAACTTCCTGTCCTCGTACTTCCCGTGAGATGCCTTGTTTGCTTGTGGAGCCTCGGTTGAGTCCTCATGAGCTGCTTGACTGGCTAGTGAGAGCTCCCCCTTTCCTCCAAACAACCCCATAGATCCCTGCTCCCTTTGGATTTGCGCACACACCTCCTCAAGGTCCGGAAGCTTGTCTGACCTTAACATGTGCTGGATGAGTTGGGTGTAGGCCGGGTTCAGTGTGAGAAGCAACCCAAAGACCTTGTCTTGCTCGCGCCTCTCATTCAACTGATCTGGATCAGTTGTGCTCGGCCTCAGCATTTCCAGTTCTGACCATAAGGACCTGAACCTCCCCAAGTGCTTAGTGAACTCCATGTCCTCTTGTGCAAGACGGTTGATCGCTAGCTTCACTTCAAACACACGGCTGAGGTTGGAAGTGTTCCCATACACCTTCTTCAGCGTGTCCCACAGCTCTTTGGCTGACTCACAGTAGCTGTAGGCATCCAAGATAGCTGGGTCCAAGGATGCGTGTAGAACCGTCATCACCAGCATGTCTTCTTATTGCCATTTCTCCACAGCCGCTTCATTGGAGACCTCTACTTGATCTCCTCCCTGAGTAATGAGTTTCGGAGCCTCCCCTGTTGTGATGTGCCCCCACAAACCCTTACTCCCCACCGCAGTCTTCACCATCCGAGACCACACAAGGTAGTTGCTACCTTTGAAAGTAACCGCTACCTTCATCCTCATGTTCATCCCGTGTTCCATCTTTGCTTGACTTGAAAACTTGAATCTTGAATCTCGTACACACCAACCTTGAGTCTAGAATCACGCAAACACACAGAACGTAGCACAGCTTCAACTAGAACGTATCACGGCTTCAAGACTACTCGCGTGTAGCTTCAACGCCGTTAGCTTGTAACTCTCTAAAGATCAAACCCCAGATTCAAATGAACCTGGCTCTGATACCATATGAGATTAAGAGATCCTTAGAGTAATCAGAATAAAGAGAGTGTTTAAGGAGTGATTAAGAGAAGTTTGTGAAAGATTAAATAACTAGAGTGAATCGTTTAGAGTCTAAGAGAGAACCATAGTCTAAGAGATTAGAGAGACTCAAACTGCATGATCTTATTAATGAGTGAGGTTACATATTTATATGGAAAGCATTAGGGTTTACAAGAGGCGAAATGGGCACTATTGAAGCATGTAGAGTCAAGGTTGCTTTCCGGATGATTGGATGGTAAGGCTCACACGCTTTGCCTCTTTACAGCCTGTTCCAGCCTGGCACGCTCTTCCCTTATCCACTCAACGGTCTGATCCCTTCTCCTTAAGTCCCCAAGGTAACATTCCCTTGTTACCGTTTCACTTGGTCGAGTTGGGTAAGTTTTGGTCGAGACCTTTGGTACGGACGGTACGGCCATGTACGGACGTCCGTACCATTCACACCCAAACTCCCTAAGCTTCTCCATCTCTTCTCCTCTTCAACTCCTCTTCTCTCCATACCAATATAATCAACTCAACTCAACATCACTTTGTGATAAGCTTGATTTGGATACATAAAGTGGTGGAGAATCACCAGGAAGTTGAATAAATCTCATAGGAGTTGGCATGAAGATGTTATCCCACTTCCAAATCAGGTGATTCCAGTTTCCCAGTTTGGGAATAGCACAGCTTCTTCGTCGTTCCAATCAAACCAGGATGAATCACTTTGTGAGAAGCTTGATTTGGATACATAAAGTGGTGGAGAATACCCAGGAAGTTGAATAAATCTCATAGGAGTTGGCAAGAAGAAGTTATCCCACTTTCAAATCAGGTGATTCCAGTTTCCCAGTTTGGGAATAGCACAGCTTCATCGTCGTTCCAATCAAACCAGGATGAATCACTTTGTGAGAAGCTTGATTTGGATACATAAAGTGGTGGAGAATGACCAGGAAGTTGAATAATCTCATAGGAGTTGGGATGAAGAAGTTATCCTACTTTTAAATCAGGTGATTCCAGTTTCCCAGTTTGGGAATAGCACAGCTTCATCGTCGTTCCAGTCAAACCAGGATGAATCACTTTGTGAGAAGCTTGATTTGGATACATAAAGTGGTGGAGAATGACCAGGAAGTTGAATAAATCTCATAGGAGTTGGGATGAAGAAGTTATCCCACTTTTAATTCTGGTGATTCCAGTTTCCCAGTTTGGGAATAGCACAGCTTCATCGTCGTTCCAGTCAAACCAGGATGAATCACTTTGTGAGAAGCTTGATTTGGATACATTTAGTGGTGTAGAGTTACCAGGAAGTTGAATAAATCTCATAGGAGTTGGGATGAAGAAGTTATCGCACTTTCAAATCAGGTGATTCCAGTTTCCCAGTTTGGGAATAGCACAGCTTCATCGTCGTTCCCATCAAACCAGGATGATTCACTTTGTGAGAAGCTTGATTTGGATACAGAAAGTTGTGGAGAATCACCAGGAAGTTGAATAAATCACATAGGAGTTGGCGAAAAGAAGTTATCCCACTTTCAAATCAGGTGATTCCAGTTTTCCAGTTTGGGAATAGGACAGCTTCTCTGTCGTTCAAATCAAACAAGGATGAATCACTTTGTGAGAAGCTTGATTTGGATACATAAAGTGGTGGAGAATCACCAGGATGTTGAATAAATCTCATAGGAGTTGGCATGAAGTTGTTATCCCACTTTCAAATCAGGTGATTCCAGTTTCCCAGTTTGGGAATAGCACAGCTTCTTCGTCGTTCCAATCAAACCAGGATGAATCACTTTGTGAGAAGCTTGATTTGGATACATAAAGTGGTGGAGAATACCCAGGAAGTTGAATAAATCTCATAGGAGTTGGCAAGAAGAAGTTATCCCACTTTCAAATCAGGTGATTCCAGTTTCCCAGTTTGGGAATAGCACAGCTTCATCGTCGTTCCAATCAAACCAGGATGAATCACTTTGTGAGAAGCTTGATTTGGATACATAAAGTGGTGGAGAATGACCAGGAAGTTGAATAAATCTCATAGGAGTTGGGATGAAGAAGTTATCCTACTTTTAAATCAGGTGATTCTAGTTTCCCAGTTTGGGAATAGCACAGCTTCATCGTCGTTCCAGTCAAACCAGGATGAATCACTTTGTGAGAAGCTTGATTTGGATACATAAAGTGGTGGAGAATGACCAGGAAGTTGAATAAATCTCATAGGAGTTGGGATGAAGAAGTTATCCCACTTTTAAATCAGGTGATTCCAGTTTCCCAGTTTGGGAATAGCACAGCTTTATCGTCGTTCCAGTCAAACCAGGATGAATCACTTTGTGAGAAGCTTGATTTGGATACATTTAGTGGTGTAGAATCACCAGAAAGTTGAATAAATATCATAGGAGTTGGGATGAAGAAGTTATCGCACTTTCAAATCAAGTGATTCCAGTTTCCCAGTTTGGGAATAGCACAGCTTCATCGTCGTTCCCATCAAACCAGGATGATTCACTTTGTGAGAAGCTTGATTTGGATACATAAAGTGGTGGAGAATCACCAGGAAGTTGAATAAATCTCATAGGAGTTGGCGAAAAGAAGTTATCCCACTTTCAAATCAGGTGATTCCAGTTTCCCAGTTTGGGAATAGCACAGCTTCTTCGTCGTTCCAATCAAACCAGGATGAATCACTTTGTGAGAAGCTTGATTTGGATACATAAAGTGGTGGAGAATACCCAGGAAGTTGAATAAATCTCATAGGAGTTGGCAAGAAGAAGTTATCCCACTTTCAAATCAGGTGATTCCAGTTTTCCAGTTTGGGAATAGCACAGCTTCATCGTCGTTCCAATCAAACCAGGATGAATCACTTTGTGAGAAGCTTGATTTGGATACATAAAGTGGTGGAAAATGACCAGGAAGTTGAATAAATCTCATAGGAGTTGGGATGAAGAAGTTATCCTACTTTTAAATCAGGTGATTCCAGTTTCCCAGTTTGGGAATAGCACAGCTTCATCGTCGTTCCAGTCAAACCAGGATGAATCACTTTGTGAGAAGCTTGATTTGGATACATAAAGTGGTGGAGAATGACCAGGAAGTTGAATAAATCTCATAGGAGTTGGGATGAAGAAGTTATCCTACTTTTAAATCAGGTGATTCCAGTTTCCCAGTTTGGGAATAGCACAGCTTCATCGTCGTTCCAGTCAAACCAGGATGAATCACTTTGTGAGAAGCTTGATTTGGATACATAGTGGTGTAGAATCACCAGGAAGTTGAATAAATCTCATAGGAGTTGGGATGAAGAAGTTATCCCACTTTTAAATCAGGTGATTCCAGTTTCCCAGTTTGGGAATAGCACAGCTTCATCGTCGTTCCAGTCAAACCAGGATGAATCACTTTGTGAGAAGCTTGATTTGGATACATTTAGTGGTGTAGAATCACCAGGAAGTTGAATAAATCACATAGGAGTTGGGATGAAGAAGTTATCGCACTTTCAAATCAGGTGATTCCAGTTTTCCAGTTTGGGAATAGCACAGCTTCATCGTCGTTCCCATCAAACCAGGATGATTCACTTTGTGAGAAGCTTGATTTGGATACATAAAGTTGTGGAGAATCACCAGGAAGTTGAATAAATCACATAGGAGTTGGCGAAAAGAAGTTATCCCACTTTCAAATCAGGTGATTCCAGTTTCCCAGTTTGGGAATAGGACAGCTTCTCTGTCGTTCAAATCAAACCAGGATGAATCACTTTGTGAGAAGCTTGATTTGGATACATAAAGTGGTGGAGAATCACCAGGAAGTTGAATAAATCTCATAGGAGTTGGCATGAAGATGTTATCCCACTTTCAAATCAGGTGATTCCAGTTTCCCAGTTTGGGAATAGCACAGCTTCTTCGTCGTTCCAATCAAACCAGGATGAATCACTTTGTGAGAAGCTTGATTTGGATACATAAAGTGGTGGAGAATACCCAGGAAGTTGAATAAATCTCATAGGAGTTGGCAAGAAGAAGTTATCCCACTTTCAAATCAGGTGATTCCAGTTTCCCAGTTTGGGAATAGAACAGCTTCATCGTCGTTCCAATCAGACCAGGATGAATCACTTTGTGAGAAGCTTGATTTGGATACATAAAGTGGTGGAGAATGACCAGGAAGTTGAATAAATCTCATAGGAGTTGGGATGAAGAAGTTATCCTACTTTTAAATCAGGTGATTCCAGTTTCCCAGTTTGGGAATAGCACAGCTTCATCGTCGTTCCAGTCAAACCAGGATGAATCACTTTGTGAGAAGCTTGATTTGGATACATAAAGTGGTGGAGAATGACCAGGAAGTTGAATAAATCTCATAGGAGTTGGGATGAAGAAGTTATCGCACTTTCAAATCAGGTGATTCCAGTTTCCCAGTTTGGGAATAGCACAGCTTCATCGTCGTTCCCATCAAACCAGGATGATTCACATTGTGAGAAGCTTGATTTGGATACATAAAGTTGTGGAGAATCACCAGGAAGTTGAATAAATCACATAGGAGTTGGCGAAAAGAAGTTATCCCACTTTCAAATCAGGTGATTCCAGTTTCCCAGTTTGGGAATAGGATAGCTTCTCTGTCGTTCAAATCAAACCAGGATGAATCACTTTGTGAGAAGCTTGATTTGGATACATAAAGTGGTGGAGAATCACCAGGAAGTTGAATAAATCTCATAGGAGTTGGCATGAAGATGTTATCCCACTTTCAAATCAGGTGATTCCAGTTTCCCAGTTTGGGAATAGCACGGCTTCTTCGTCGTTCCAATCAAACCAGGATGAATCACTTTGTGAGCAGCTTGATTTGGATACATAAAGTGGTGGAGAATACCCAGGAAGTTGAATAAATCTCATAGGAATTGGCAAGAAGAAGTTATCCCACTTTCAAATCAGGTGATTCCAGTTTCCCAGTTTGGGAATAGAACAGCTTCATCGTCGTTCCAATCAAACCAGGATGAATCACTTTGTGAGAAGCTTGATTTGGATACATAAAGTGGTGGAGAATGACCAGGAAGTTGAATAAATCTCATAGGAGTTGGGATGAAGAAGTTATCCTACTTTTAAATCAGGTGATTCCAGTTTCCCAGTTTGGGAATAGGACAGCTTCTCTGTCGTTCAAATCAAACCAGGATGAATCACTTTGTGAGAAGCTTGATTTGTATACATAAAGTGGTGGAGAATCACCAGGAAGTTGAATAAATCTCATAGGAGTTGGCATGAAGATGTTATCCCACTTTCAAATCAGGTGATTCCAGTTTCCCAGTTTGGGAATAGCACAGCTTCTTCGTCGTTCCAATCAAACCAGGATGAATCACTTTGTGAGAAGCTTGATTTGGATACATAAAGTGGTGGAGAATGACCAGGAAGTTGAATAAATCACATAGGAGTTGGCGTGAAGAAGTTATCCCACTTTCAAATCAGGTGATTCCAGTTTCCCAGTTTGGGAATAGCACAGCTTTGTTAACTTGAAGAGAAGAAGTGGAGAAGCAAAGGATGTGAGTTGAGTTGAGGATGGTGCAAAGATAGGGCAAGGGCTTAAGAGATTGCCTATCAAGAGTTATGAAGTGTCTTAAGATAGCTAGAAGTCTCCTATGGTGGTTCTATGCAAGGGCAAAGTCTAGGAAAGTCTTAGAAGAATGTTGAGGAGCAAATGGACGAGTGTGCAAAGATAGGGCAAGGCCGGTACGGCCATGTACGGATGCAGTACGGATCTGTACGTACCAGATGGAGCATACTCGGCCATTTGTGAGTCTTAGGCTTGGTGCAAACTTAGGGCATCAGTGTACGGACATGGCATGATCCGTACATGCTCTAATGTTTGTGATCAACCTAAACTTGAGTCTCAAGGAAGGAGAGACTCGTGTGGCTTCAGGTATAAAGGAGCCATGAGGATATTCAAATCCAAGAAGGGCGCGGATGGCTTTAGCTTTCTCTTGTTACCGTTTGGAGATAAGACAGGCTGGCTGTGCAAGCTGTCCATGAGCTGTGCTTTGACTATGTATCTAGACAGATACATGGCAAGATGAAGAGAAGCCTTAAAGCATCCAATCACACGCTAAAGAGAGACCAGCCAATAAGAAGAACTATCATGAAGATAAAGACTAGCATAACTCTCTCCATCTCAACCATCCAAACTCCAAGAAGATTATGAGCCATTAGATTTAGGTCTTATGTTATTGCAAATGTAAAAGCCTATATAAAGCTCATAATGTCGATTGTAAACTCTTAAGAGAGTATGGGGGTTTTCCCCATCTCCTTCATATTTATAAAAGTGTGTTCTTGATCAGATTCCCTTAATCTACCCCTTTCTTAGTCTCTAATCTCTTAATCTCTCTAAGTCTCTTTGTTTCTGATTCAAGTTCATACTAGTTTCATCAGACCTCTTATTCAACTAGTTCAAGACCTTATTCTTTGCCTCTAATGGCTTCTCATACACATACACAGCCAGAGCTCTCAAATCTCATATGGTATCAGAGCCAGGTTCATCAGAACCTGAGCTGAAGCTTCCGCAAACACACTGCTCTCTCCTCAGCTCAAATCCAAACCATTGAAGCTCTCTCCATCCGGTTCAGCTCCTTATGAAGAAGAAGACTGAAGCTTGGCGAGTTCTCATGGTTCCTCATCCTGTTCTCTTCCTGTCCTGATGGTGATTCTCCTTGGAAGCAGAGGTGTATGGACAAGGCCTAGCTATCCTTGTACCAAGGCGCCTTGTCCAAGAGAAGAACACATCCGGTTCCAAAGAAGATGGTGTCAAGAGCTTGGCGCCTAGTGGAGATGAAGAAAGGAGGGGTCTTTGAAGCTGATGGTACAAGATGGAGGCCATGAACTGAAGGTGAAGGAGGTGGGTGACGATCCACACTCTCAAGTCCAACAAAGCATGGCCGGTTTCATGAAAGGTTAAGGAACCAATCTGGTTCCTTGTGGTAAACGATTCTTAAAACCTTCTTAATGATGAGCAGATGATAAGATGAGTTGTGTATTGTGATGTGTATAGATTGTTGAGATGAGGAGATGAAGAGTTGATACATGGATAGAGGAAGGGATTTGGAGCAGGCAGTAACTTTGGAGATTTACCACAGTAACCTTATTGTTACTGTGGTAACTGAGTTAAAAGACTTGGGAAGTTACCTTGCATCCATTTAGAGAGTGAAACACGCCAGGAGGAGTCTGGATAAGTAAGGAGGAGTTTGGATAAGGTCTGGTCAAGGCTAGAGAGCTTTAGACAGGCTGGCACCAGCCGGAAAGCTAAAGCAAGATACCCAAGCATGTGAGGAACCTTATTGGCCAGTTTGAATCAAGCGTCTTTGACTACACATGCCTCTTATCCTAGCTAGACTGAACCTGGACGAAATTATGTATCCCTAATCTATATGTGTTGTAAACTCTCTCATTAATCAATCTAATGGAGTTTTGAGTCTCTCTCTTTATTCTCTCACTAAAATCTCTTAATCTCTTTAATCTTTTCATCTGATTATCCCTGATTGATTGAATCATGCTCTAATACACAAAAGTGTATATGGTATCAGAGCCAGGTTGCTAAAAAGGGGAGAGTGTGATTTCGTTTTTTCATAAAAATCTGGGTGTTCTTGAGTGTTCTTGAGTGTTCTTGGTGTTTTTGAGTTCTGGTTTTTATTATCTGAGTGGTGTGAGATATTCTGATGGATTCAAACTATCTCAACATGGAAATGAAGCACAGATCTAGTACAACCATGGAGCTTGAAGAAGAGAGGGATGGCGATTGGTCAAGATGGGCAAAGAGAGCTTTGGAAAGCTGTGGGTTATGGTGTAGTCATGTAAAGGGGAAGCCTTTAGTGGAAATGGCTACTGAAGAAGGTCAGACAAGGAATCTGAAAAGTGAAGATGAAGCTGATCAAGAAACCACTTTAGAGAGTGGGATTGAAGAAGCTTATGAAGAAAGGTCCAAACTTGTGAAGGTCAGTGGAGACAAGAGAGTGATCCGTGGCTTGAGACAAGGAAAGGATGAGTTGTATCAGCTTGTGGGAAGGCTGAAAGAAGGATGGATGGAGCTGGATGTGCTGAGACCAAGCACAGCTGATCCGAGAGTCATTAAGGAAAGGAGGAAACAAGATGTGTTCTTTAGCTTTCTTGTGAAGGAGATTTGGGTTCTTACTCTTCAGGCGTGTGATGTGTGGGAAGAGAACAAGATATCAAATCAGTGGGAAGGTGGTACAAGCTGTAAGAAGGGAAGGCTGAGAAAGCTTTCTAGAGTGTGGCTGAAGATGGGAAAGGCTTGGAAGAAGAACAGGGAGTCTGGTTATCTAACTGATAAGATGAGCTTGAAGATGATCAAGGAGGTGGCTCAACAAGTGGTAAGAGGAGAATGTTCTTACTCTGCCTATATGAGTAACTCAGTGGAGGATAGTATGGTTATGAAGGAGCAGGAGATCAAAGGAGCAGATGATCCTATCACAAAGAAAGAATGGGATGGGTTTGTCAAGTATGTGTATGCTTTGGCTACAACCCGGAGACAGGGTGCTCCTGCCTTAGCATCCACATCCAAACCCATTATCATTGATTCTGGAGCAACACATCATATGATCAGTGATAGGAGTCTGATAAGTGGAGTCAAGGCTGCAACAGGGAGTGTCATGATAGCTAATGGTGCTAGGATCCCAATAGAAGGAGTGGGAAACCTCAAGCTGTTTGAGAAGGACTCACCTGCGTTCTATTTGCCTCAGTTCACTTCAAACCTGATATCAGTGAAGAAGGCCACAGTTGATCTTGATTGTCAAGTGGTATTCAGGCCAAATGAGGTTGAGTTTCAAGACTTGAAGACTGGGAGAGTTATTGGTAGAGGGGACAGCAAGAATCAGTTATATTATCTCCAAACAGCTAAGAACTCTAACCCTATTGATTCTGTATGCTTGAGTAGTACTGCTGATAGGTGTGATAGTATTACTTGGTATGCTAGATTAGGATATCCTCATGCTCGTGCAATTGAATTGATTAAGCCTAATATGTCATTCAATCACTTGGAATGTGAAGCTTGCATCTTAGGGAAGCACTGTAGAACTGTTTTTCCCACATCAGAGACCATATATGCAAATTGCTTTGATCTTGTTCATTCTGATGTGTGGACAGCCCCATGTATGTCTAGAGAAAACCAGAAGTACTTTGTGACATTCATAGATGAGAAGTCTAAGTATACATGGATCACATTGATGCCATCTAAGGATAGAGTTTTTGAGGCTTTTGTCAACTTCCAAGCATATGTAACTAATCATTACAATGCTACTGTGAAGGTACTACGGTCTGATAATGGAGGAGAATACACCAGTCATGCCTTCAAGAATCACTTGGCTAAACATGGGATAGTGCATCAGACCAGTTGTCCTTACACACCACAGCAGAATGGGGTAGCTGAGAGGAAGAATAGGCATCTAATGGAGGTGGCTAGATCCATGATGTGATGAGAACCTAGGATGATGCTCTGGAACAGATGGAATAATCCTTGCAGAAACGAATCAAAAGACTCAAGCTTCTCAAGGTATGTGGATCGAATGGTGACACAAGAGGCTGCGGAAAGGCTTCTTGATACTCCTAGGCTTAGATCGGATATGACACACCTCTCTAAAGCCCTTGGGCGTTGGATATTACACACCAACATACTGGATATTACACACCAGACACTCACTCACGACAAGAGAGAAAAGAACCAAAAGGTTTTGATAAAAGATTGCTTAATGATAAAAGAAGATGGCTACAAGCTTATATAGAGAAGGCTGGAACAGGCTCCACTTCTCGAATTCATTAAAGGGAACAGGCTCCCTTGGTAATCTAAAAACAAGACTAAGACTTATTCAAATTTTAAAAGAGTTTTCGAAAACTAAATAACATATAAGCATAGCTTAAAATATAAGATAAGGTCTTCATGTGGACAGACCAAGATCAATCATCTAGGAGATAGGAGAAGTAAACTTGTGGCCTCGTTAAAAACCTTCCTTTGGAAAACCCAGTGGGACAAAACCAAAGGTTAGGAAAAGAGCACACACAAGCTACTTGCCTAGATGATGATCAGCTTGAAGGTGGAGTAGCTTGAATGATGGTTAAGGTGTCTTGGATGATCAAGCTTCGGCCAAGACTAATGTATTCTTCTTGTTTCCAAATGTTCTTCAAGGTTGCATCCTCAGCTACAAGCTCTTCAGGTTCAGGTTCATGCTTCCAGTCCTTGGTGCTTTCCATGATCATATCATGATGTATCATGCTAATGTTCCAAAGAGGTTTTGGGGGGATGCTGTTCAGACTGCATGCTATCTTATCAATCGGATTCCAACTAAGGTATTGAAGAATCTATCTCCGTTTGAGGTGCTGAACAAGAGCAAGCCATACATAGATCATCTGCGTGTCTTTGGATGTCTATGTTATGTCTGGGTTCCAGGAGAAAAGAGAAACAAGTTGGAGGCAAAAAGCACTAAAGCAATGCTCATTGGGTACTCAGTAACTCAGAAGGGGTACAAGTGCTATGATCCAGCAACCAGGAGAGTGTTGGTGTCTAGAGATGTTAAGTTCATGGAGACAAAAGGATATTATGAAGAAAAGAATTGGGAAGACTTGGAAGATCTGTCTCAAGAACCAAGAAACATGGCAGAGAATCTGAGGAACATCTTGGAAAGGCTTGGGGTAAACATGTTCCAAGATAAAGTCAGAGAAGCTAAAAGAACAACTCCACTTGATCATGAGGGGGGAAATGAGTCTGAATCAGGAGTGCAAGAGCAGCACCAAGGGGATTCAGGCCATCATGATCAAGAGGTGACAGAAGAAGTAGAGAATGCTCCTCAGGTCCGTGTGGATGAGCAGGGAGAGGTTCATGATCCGGAGGAGGTGAGTGAGACAGAAACAGAGGTTCAAGCTGAGGATCAGGTTCAGGTCTTGCGGAGGAGCACAAGGATAAAGAGGGATGCTTCCAACTGGGTAAACACGAGAGTGTACTACAATGCCCAGGCTGTGTAGCATCCTTCTCAAGCCGTGTGTTCCTTTTCAGAATATCCAGAAGAGCACATGGTGTTTATGTGTAACTTGGATGAGAATGAGATACCAAGATCTTATGAAGAAGCTATGAAGCACAAGGTTTGGAGAGATTCAGTAGGAGATGAAAGGGATGCAATGATCAGGAATGATACTTGGTATGAGAGTGAGTTACCTAAAGGGAAGAAGGCAGTTTCAAGCAGATGGATCTTCACCATCAAGTACCTTGCAAATGGGGAGATAGATAGGCGCAAGACTAGGCTGGTTGCAAGAGGATTTACACAGACTTATGGTGAAGATTACATTGATACTTTTGCACCAGTGGCCAAGCTTCACACAATTCGAATTGTGTTATCTATTGCAACAAACTTAGAGTGGGATTTGTGGCAAATGGATGTGAAGAATGCTTTCTTGCAAGGTGAACTTGAAGATGAAGTATACATGCATCCACCTCCTGGTCTTGAGCATCTAGTAAAGCCAGGGAATGTTTTGAGATTGAAGAAAGCAATATATGGGTTGAAACAGTCACCTAGAGCTATGACTTTTAGGAATGTAAAGGATTATCTGAGTTTAGAAAGGATTAGAGAAGGAGAATAAGAGATTAAGAGACAACTTAGAGACTAATGGAGAATCATAGTGAAATGAGTAAAGAGAAAGATTGTTTAGAACTGTCTAATCTTTATTAATGGATGAGATTACATATATATAGGTCCATACACTTAGGGTTTTCGAAATCATAAAGCTAAGTAAGCATGTAGAGTCAAAGAGGAGCCTAAGCTTTAATTTGAACCGGCCAATGAGTGTCTTCACACGTTTGGAGCATCTTCTTGATCCAAGACTAGATGCTCTTCCTTTCCAGCTCTTGCCAGCCTGTCCTAGCTGTCAAGCCGCGTCTCCCTTATCCTCTCAACGTTCGGATAAGGTCTTGGCCGAGTGTAACTTAAGCTCAGTACATGGGAGTTACTTGGATAGTTACTTGGTCTCTTTTACCTTGTACGGATGATCACTTGTACGGCCTTGTACGGATGATCAACCCATTCCTCCTCTTCACCTCTTTGCTCTCTTTATGTTCTCAACTCCTTTGTGTCTTTACCTCAAATGTCTCAACTCATCTCAACACTCCCCCTCAAGCTTAGCTTTGTGAAAGTCTAAGCTTGGATAGCTATGAGATCTTCCTCATTAAAAACCTTACCAAGGAAAACCCATTGGGATAAAACCTTGATAAGGGAAAAAGAGTAAAGACCTCACAGCCAAGGGGATCAGCTCCTTCTCTTCCCAAGATCAATGAGGCCCAACCGTATGTGAATGGACTCCATTGTCTTCTGTCTTGCAGCCTTGGTGAACACATCCGCTAACTGATCTTCACTTCTTGTGTAGCATGGCAAGATGACTCCTAAGATGATCATCTGCCTCACCTTGTGGCAATCAACTTCAATGTGCTTGGTTCTCTCATGGAACACCGAGTTGGAGGCAATGTGGATGGCGCTTGGTTATCACAATGCATTGTCATTGGCGTGGCTTGATCAATCTCCAAATGCTTCAAGATGCCCTTGATCCACACCAGCTCGTTGGTCAGCTTCAGCATAGCTCTATACTCAGCTTCTGCACTTGAGCAAGACACCACCTTCTGCTTCTTACTCTTCCAAGTCACCAAGTTGCCTCCAATGAATGTGCAATAGCCTGTGGTTGATCTCCTGTCTGCTCTATCACCAGCCCAATCCGCATCACAGTATCCCACCACTTCAGTGCTTCCATTGCAGCCCATCCATACTCCTTGATCAGGTGAGCCGTTGAGATACATCAAGATCCTCTCCACCATGCGCCAGTGATGCTCCTTAGGCACTTGCATGTGTTGACTCACCTGATTCACAGCAAAACAAATGTCAGGTCTAGTTATGGTAAGGTAAATCAATTTGCCAACTAGTTTTCTATAGAGTTTAGGATCCTGATAAGGTTTGCTGTCTTCAATCTCCCCCTCTCGTGGGACTTTGTAGCCATCCTCCATAGGCATCCTTGCTGTCTTGCCTCCATAAGCACCTGCACCTTTCAAAAGATCAAGTGTATACTTCCTTTGGGACATGAACAAACCTTCCTTGGATCTACATATCTCAATTCCAAGAAAGTATTTCATTTCTCCCAAGTCTTTAATCTCAAACATGGATTTAAGGAACTCCTTGGTTGCTATGATACCTTCCTTATCACTTCCTGTGATAATGATATCATCCACATACACAAGGAGTGCAATCATACCTGAGGGAGTCGTGAGTGTGAAGAGAGTGTGATCTAGTTCAGACTTCTTGAAGCCTCGGCCATTGAGAGTAGTGCTCAGCTTGTTGTACCAAGCTCTTGGTGATTGCTTCAGTCCATAGATAGCTTTCTTCAATCTCAACACATTCCCTCTCTTCACTAAGTGTTCAAGGCCTGGAGGTGGATGCATATACACTTCATCCTCAAGTTCACCTTGTAGAAAGGCATTCTTCACATCCATTTGCCATAACCCCCATCCAAGATTCACAGCCAAGCTTAATACAATCCGGATTGTGTGTAGTTTAGCTACTGGTGCAAAGGTTTCTATGTAATCTTCTCCATAAGTTTGAGTGAAACCTCTTGCAACTAGCCTTGACTTCTTCCTCTCAATCTTTCCATCAGCCTTATACTTGATTGTGAATATCCATCTACTAGTCACAGCCTTCTTCCCTTTTGGTAACTCACTCTCATACCATGTATCATTCTTGATCATAGCTCCTGCCTCAGCTCCAACTGACTCCTTCCATTCTTTATCCATGATTGCTTCTTCATAGCTTCTTGGGATGTAGTTCTCATCCAAGTTAACCATGAAGGCACAATGTTCTTCAGGGTATTGAGCAAAGGAACACACAACTTGAGAAGGATGCTCCACAGCTTGGGCATTGTAGTACACTCGCGTGTTTACCCAAGAGGAAGGATCCTTTCTCAGCCTTGTGCTCCTCCTCAATACTGGTTGTTCTTGCTCTTGAACCGGCTCAGCTTGTGTATGCGGTTCTTGTGCTTCACTCTGATGTTCTTCCTCTCCTTGGTCTTGCTCACCTTGATGATGAGAACCTGAGTTGAACTCTCCTTCCTCACTCAAGCCGACTCCTTCTTGGCCATTTTCTTGAGTTTCAGGTTCACTTCCCCCCTCATGATCAAGGTGAGGTGTTTGAGCAGCTCCACTTGGTGCAGTTGAGCTCTCTTCTTGTCTTCCACTTCTTGTGGATTGATCCTGGTTCATCTTGATACCGAGACCTTCCAAAATGATTCTTAAGACTCCAGCCTTATCTGATGTGAGATCCTTCAAATCTTCTTGATTCTTCTCCTCATAGTATCCTCTTTCTTCAATGAACTTCACATCTCTAGATACAAGCACCCTTCTAGCTTCTGGATCATAACACTTATATCCTTTTTGAGTTGTTGAGTAGCCAATGAACATTGCCTTTCTGCTTCTTGCTTCTAGCTTGTTCCTCAACTCTCCTGGTACTAGAACATAGCATAAGCATCCAAACACTCTCATGTATTCCAAGGATGGCTTGCGCTTGTTCAGAACTTCAAATGGTGCTTGATCCTTCAACACCTTTGTAGGCATCCTGTTGATTAGATAGCACGCAGTGGATACAGCATCACTCCAGAATCTCTTAGGTACATTAGCTTGGAACATCAGTGACCGAGCCACTTCCATCAAGTGCCTGTTCTTCCTCTCAGCTACACCATTCTGTTGTGGTGTGTAGGGACAGCTTGTTTGATGAAGGATTCCATGGTGATCTAGATGACTCTTGAACGCATAGCTTGTGTACTCTCCTCCATTATCTGATCTCAAAATTTTAATCCTAGCATGATAATGGTTAGTCACATAAGCTTGAAAGTTCTTGAATGCATCTATCACCCTATCTTTTGATGGAATGAGTGTTAACCAGGTGTATTTAGATTTTTCATCAATGAATGTGACAAAATACTTATGATTATCTCTAGAAAAACTAGGTGCAGTCCACACATCAGTATGAATCAAATCAAAGCAATTTTCATAAACAGTAGATGTTCTTGGAAACACATTCTTACAATGCTTGCCTAAAATGCAAGCCTCACACTTATTATTTTCAAAAACCACACCTGGTAACATCAAGTTTAAAGCCCTCTCATGGGGATGACCTAATCTAGCATGCCACAATGCATTTTTATTCAAACTAGAAGCAGAAGTAAATGAGCAGTTATAATTGGAAACAGGATCAAGCTTCTCAAGCATGTATAAGTCTCCCTTTGTAACTCCTTTTCCAATCAATTGGCTGCTCTCAATATCCTGAAACTTCACATCATTAGGACTGAATATAACATTGCAATTCAAATCAGTAGTGCATTTCTTAACTGAAAGTAGGTTTGATGTGAATTCCGGAATGTAAAATGCTCTAGTGTTCTTATCAAATAGCTTTAAGTTTCCTATTCCCTTAATAGGTATCTTATCCCCATTTGCAATCATCACACATCCATTAGTAGGTTCTATATCTTTAATCAGGTTGGTGTCACTAATCATATGATGAGATGCACCTGAATCTATAATCAATGGTTTGGATGTATTGCTAGCACTATGGCAGATGCTAATTTGTGATCTATATGCATTCATCCTAGCATTTCTATCAATGCAATGCTCAATTCCAGTCTTACTATCAATCCTAGCAATCTCAGCCACATTAGGAGTCATTTCTATAGTTCTAGCAATCATAGAAGCACCAAATGAATACCCATGAATGTTACCATTATCCTTGAGCATTTTGATGAGTGCATCCATCTCGGATCTCCTGATGAAGTCTTGATCATTGCCTCGGGGGTTGATAGCTCCAGTATAGGTCACCAAAGCCTTTCCATCTCCTTCACGGTTCTCCACTTCAGCTCCTCGGTTAGATGGCCCTGCTCCGCTTGATCCTTCAGTCATGTGAGCTTTTGCCTCTCTCTCCTTCATGAACTTAGCCGGCTTCAAGTGGGGATGGAGTATCCAGCACTGACTCTTCTTGTGTCCATGCTTCTTGCAATGATCACAATTCCCATTGAACTTCCTATCCTCATACTTGTTGTAACCAGCTTTGTTGGCTTGTGGAGGCTCTTCCCGGTCAGGTTGCACAGCATTTGCAAGAGATAAGTCTCCCTTGCCTCCAAACAAACCCATTGAGCCCTGCTCCTTCTGTATCTTAGCACACACCTCTTCAAGGTCAGGCAGCTTCTCAGACCATAGCATGTGCTGGATGAGACCACTGTAACTTGCATTCAACGTGAGCAGCAACCCAAAGACCTTGTCCTGCTCACGTCTCTCATTTAGAAGCTCTGGATCAACCGTGCTTGGCCTCAGCATCTCCAACTCAGACCAAAGAGACCTGAACCTCCCCAAGTGCTTAGTGAACTCCGTGTCATCTTGAGTTAACCCATTGATTGCCTTCTTGACTTCAAACACTCGGTTCAGGTTAGAAGTGTTTCCATACACTTTCTGTAGAGTATCCCACAGCTCCTTGGCTGTCTCACAGTAGCTATAAGCATCTAGTATAGCCGGCTCCAAAGAGGCATGAAGGACTGACATCACCATCATGTCTTCTTGTTGCCACTTCTCTACAACACTCTCCTCGGGGCTCTCCTTTCACCCTCCTGAGTAATCGCCATTGGAGCCTCACCAGATGTGATATGCTTCCACAAACCCTTGCTTCCCACAGCAGTCTTCACCATCCTAGACCAGACTAGGTAGTTGGTTCCTTTGAATGTCACCGCGACCTTCATCTTCATGCCACTCTCCATCTTGAACAGCTTGACGTCTATAGCTTGAACAACCGGTTAGATCTTGTACTGAGAACCCACGCTGCTCTCTAGAACACAGATTCACTCTTGAGTCTTCAAATGAACCTCCCACGGACCACCAAGACACACACAAAACACCTTGAGCTTTTGAACTCTCAAGAAACTCTCAAACACACTCACTTGTTCTCTTAAAGTTTCAAACTTGAATCCTTAAGAGAATCACTCACGAACTCAGATTGCAATCAACCTGGCTCTGATACCATATGACTTTTAGGAATGTAAAGGATTATCTGAGTTTAGAAAGGATTAGAGAAGGAGAATAAGAGATTAAGAGACAACTTAGAGACTAATGGAGAATCATAGTGAAATGAGTAAAGAGAAAGATTGTTTAGAACTGTCTAATCTTTATTAAGGGATGAGATTACATATATATAGGTCCATACACTTAGGGTTTTCGAAATCATAAAGCTAAGTAAGCATGTAGAGTCAAAGAGGAGCCTAAGCTTTAATTTGAACCGGCCAATGAGTGTCTTCACACGTTTGGAGCATCTTCTTGATCCAAGACTAGATGCTCTTCCTTTCCAGCTCTTGCCAGCCTGTCCTAGCTGTCAAGCCGCGTCTCCCTTATCCTCTCAACGTTCGGATAAGGTCTTGGCCGAGTGTAACTTAAGCTCAGTACATGAGAGTTACTTGGATAGTTACTTGGTCTCTTTTACCTTGTACGGATGATCACTTGTACGGCCTTGTACGGATGATCAACCCATTCCTCCTCTTCACCTCTTTGCTCTCTTTATGTTCTCAACTCCTTTGTGTCTTTACCTCAAATGTCTCAACTCATCTCAACAAGAGCTTGGTACAGGAAGCTGAGTACAACACTCAATGGGAGAGGCTTTAGGAAGTCTGAACTAGATCACACTCTCTTCACCTTGACAGGAACTTCAGGGAGCATTGTGATTCTAGTGTATGTGGATGATTTGATTATAACAGGAAGTGATGTTGAGTTGAGTTGATTATATTGGTATGGAGAGAAGAGGAGTTGAAGAGGAGAAGAGATGGAGAAGCTTAGGGAGTTTGGGTGTGAACGGTACGGACGTCCGTACAAGGCCGTACATGGCCGTACCGTCCGTACCAAAGGTCTCGACCAAAACTTACCCAACTCGACCAAGTGAAACGGTAACAAGGAAATGTTACCTTGGGGACTTAAGGAGAAGGGATCAGACCGTTGAGTGGATAAGGGAAGAGCGTGCCAGGCTGGAACAGGCTGTAAAGAGGCAAAGCGTGTGAGCCTTACCATCCAATCATCCGGAAAGCAACCTTGACTCTACATGCTTCAATAGTGCCCATTTCGCCTCTTGTAAACCCTAATGCTTTCCATATAAATATGTAACCTCACTCATTAATAAGATTATGCAGTTTGAGTCTCTCTAATCTCTTAGACACTATGGTTCTCTCTTAGACTCTAAACGATTCAATCTAGTTACTTAATCTTTCACAAACTTCTCTTAATCACTCCTTAAACACTCTCTTTATTCTGATTACTCTAAGGATCTCTTAATCTCATATGGTATCAGAGCCAGGTTCATTTGAATCTGGGGTTTGATCTTTAGAGAGTTACAAGCTAACGGCGTTGAAGCTACACGCGAGTAGTCTTGAAGCGGTGATACGTTCTAGTTGAAGCTGTGCTACGTTCTGTGTGTTTGCGTGATTCTAGACTCAAGGTTGGTGTGTACGAGATTCAAGATTCAAGTTTTCAAGTCAAGCAAAGATGGAACACGGGATGAACATGAGGATGAAGGTAGCGGTTACTTTCAAAGGTAGCAACTACCTTGTGTGGTCTCGGATGGTGAAGACTGCGGTGGGGAGTAAGGGTTTGTGGGGGCACATCACAACAGGGGAGGCTCCGAAACTCATTACTCAGGGAGGAGATCAAGAAGAGGTCTCCAATGAAGCGGCTGTGGAGAAATGGCAACAAGAAGACATGCTGGTGATGACGGTTCTACACGCATCCTTGGACCCAGCTATCTTGGATGCCTACAGCTACTGTGAGTCAGCCAAAGAGCTGTGGGACACGCTGAAGAAGGTGTATGGGAACACTTCCAACCTCAGCCGTGTGTTTGAAGTGAAGCTAGCGATCAACCGTCTTGCACAAGAGGACATGGAGTTCACTAAGCACTTGGGGAGGTTCAGGTCCTTATGGTCAGAACTGGAGATGCTGAGGCCGAGCACAACTGATCCAGATCAGTTGAATGAGAGGCGCGAGCAAGACAAGGTCTTTGGGTTGCTTCTCACACTGAACCCGGCCTACACCCAACTCATCCAGCACATGTTAAGGTCAGACAAGCTTCCGGACCTTGAGGAGGTGTGTGCGCAAATCCAAAGGGAGCAGGGATCTATGGGGTTGTTTGGAGGAAAGGGGGAGCTCTCTCTAGCCAATCAAGCAGCTCATGAGGACTCAACCGAGGCTCCACAAGCAAACAAGGCATCTCACGGGAAGTACGAGGACAGGAAGTTCAATGGCAACTGTGATCATTGCAAGAAGCATGGTCATAAGAAGAGCCAATGCTGGATACTACACCCACACCTCAAGCCGGCCAAGTTCATGAAGGAGCGTGAGGGAAGGGCAAATGTGACTGAAGGTTCAAGTGGAGCTGGCACCAGCAAGATCAGTGAAGTGGATGGGCTTGGAGGCAATGATGGGAATGGGAAGTCTCTGGTGGCTTACACAGGCGCCTCAAGCTCCCGCAGCAATGATGACTACATCAAGAGATCAGACCTTGATGCCCTCTTCAAAATGCTAAAGGAAAACGGTAACACTTACGGTTATTCCTTTGGAGCTTCTATGATTGCATATAAGGATGATCACTTGATTAGAGAACTAGTAGAACGGTTAGAAGCTAGGAATGAGTATAGACATGCTCACATTGCTAGAACTGATAGGATGCATCCATCACTTAGTAATCTATGTCATAATGCTAAACGAGTAGGTAAACCATTGATTGTTGATTCTGGTGCATCACATCATATGATAAGTGATGAGAACTTGATTAAGGATATAGAACCTACACATGGGCATGTGATGATAGCAAATGGGGATAAGATACCCATTAGAGGAATAGGAAAGCTTAAGCTGTTTAACAAAGAATCTAGAGCTTTTTACATGCCTGAATTCACATCAAACCTATTATCAGTGAAGAAATGTACTAATGATTTACAATGCAATGTTATCTTTAGTCCTAATGATGTGAAGTTTCAGGATATTGAGAGCAGCAGATTGATTGGGAAAGGGGTGACTAAGGGAGATCTCTATATGCTTGAAGAACTCACTTCTGTTCCTGATTATAGTTGCTCGTTTACTTCTGCTTCTTTGTTGAATAAAAATGCATTGTGGCATGCTAGAGTAGGACACCCTCATGTTAAAGCTTTGAACTTAATGGTACCAGGTGTTGTGTTTGAGAACAAGGATTGTGAAGCTTGTATTTTAGGCAAGCATTGTAGAACTGTGTTTCAAAAGTCTACTACCGTTTATGATAATTGCTTTGATCTAATTCATTCAGATGTGTGGACTGCCCCTTGCTTATCTAGAGATAGTTATAAGTATTTTGTCACATTCATTGATGAAAAATCCAAATACACCTGGTTAACCTTAATTCAGACCAAAGATAGGGTACTTGATGCATTTAGGAACTTTCAAACTTATGTAACTAACCATTATCATGCTAAGATTAAAATTTTGAGATCAGATAATGGAGGAGAGTACACGAGTCATGCATTCAAGCAACACCTATCACAACATGGGATCCTACATCAAACAAGCTGTCCGTATACTCCACAGCAAAATGGAGTGGCTGAGAGGAAGAATAGGCATCTCATGGAAGTGGCAAGGTCACTTATGTTTCAGAGTAATGTTCCAAAGAGATTTTGGAGTGATGCGGTTGCCACTGCTTGTTACCTGATAAACAGAACTCCAACCAAAGTTCTGAATGAGAAGGCTCCATTTGAAGTTTTGAACAGGTACAAGCCAGCTCTTGATTACTTGCGAGTTTTTGGATGCCTATGCTTTGTGCTCAAACCAGGAGAGATGATCAACAAGCTAGAAGCAAGAAGCACTAAGGCTGTGTTCATAGGATACTCAGCTACACAGAAAGGATACAAATGCTACGATCCTATTGCAAGGAGAGTTCTTGTATCTAGAGATGTGAAGTTCTTGGAAGATAGAGGATACTATGAAGAAAAGAATCAAGAAGACCTGAAGGACTTAACATCAGACAAGGCCACCACCTTGCGGATCATCCTTGAAGGTCTTGGAATCAGTACATCCCAGGATCCGAGGAATCACGCAACTACACCTCCTGAAGTTGGATCACCATCCCACCTTGATCATGAGGGAGGAGAGGAGTATGAGGAGCCTAAGGCCAACCAAGATGAAGGAGGAGTAGAGAATGAAGGAGAAGAGAGCATAGGCTCGGATGGTCATGGACATGATCATGGTGTGACACAAACACCTTCTCAAGATGAAGTGGTAGAAGAACAACAGGAAGAAGAACCGGTTGTGCAGCCACTAAGAAGGAGTACAAGGATAAGGAAGGATCCTTCCAGTTGGGTAAACACGAGAGTGTACTACAATGCCCAAGCTGTGGAGCATCCTTCTCAAGCCGTGTGCTCCTTTGCTCAATATCCAGAAGCACATTGCGCTTTTATGGTAAACTTGGATGAGAATCACATCCCAAGAAGCTATGAAGAGGCAATGAAAGATAAAGAATGGAAGGAATCAGTTGGAGATGAGGCAGGAGCGATGATCAAGAATGATACATGGTATGAGAGTGAGTTACCAAAAGGGAAGAAGGCTGTGACTAGTAGATGGATATTCACAATCAAGTACAAAGCGGATGGAAAGGTTGAGAGGAAGAAGTCAAGGCTAGTTGCAAGAGGTTTCACTCAAACTTATGGAGAAGATTACATAGAAACCTTTGCACCAGTAGCTAAACTACACACAATCCGGATTGTACTAAGCTTGGCTGTGAATCTTGGATGGGGGTTATGGCAAATGGATGTGAAGAATGCGTTCCTACAAGGTGAACTTGAGGATGAAGTGTATATGCATCCTCCTCCAGGCCTTGAACACTTAGTGAAGAGAGGGAATGTGTTGAGACTGAAGAAAGCTATCTATGGGCTGAAGCAATCACCAAGAGCTTGGTACAACAAGTTGAGCACTACTCTGAATGGCCGAGGCTTCAAGAAGTCTGAACTAGATCACACCCTCTTCACACTCACGACTCCCTCAGGTATGATTGCACTCCTTGTGTATGTTGATGATATCATTATCACAGGGAGTGATAAGGAAGGTATCATAGCAACCAAGGAGTTTCTTAAATCCATGTTTGAGATTAAAGACTTGGGAGAAATGAAATACTTTCTTGGAATTGAGATATGTAGATCCAAGGAAGGTTTGTTCATGTCCCAAAGGAAGTATACACTTGATCTTTTGAAAGGTGCAGGTGCTTATGGAGGCAAGACAGCAAGGATGCCTATGGAGGATGGCTACAAAGTCCCACGAGAGGGGGAGATTGAAGACAGCAAACCTTATCAGGATCCTAAACTCTATAGAAAACTAGTTGGCAAATTGATTTACCTCACTATAACTAGACCTGACATTTGTTTTGCTGTGAATCAGGTGAGTCAACACATGCAAGTACCTAAGGAACATCATTGGCGCATGGTGGAGAGGATCTTGATGTATCTCAACGGCTCACCTGATCAAGGAGTATGGATGGGCTGCAATGGAAGCACTGAAGTGGTGGGATACTGTGATGCGGATTGGGCTGGTGATAGAGCAGACAGGAGATCAACCACAGGCTATTGCACATTCATTGGAGGCAACTTGGTGACTTGGAAGAGTAAGAAGCAGAAGGTGGTGTCTTGCTCAAGTGCAGAAGCTGAGTATAGAGCTATGCTGAAGCTCACCAACGAGTTAGTATGGATCAAAGGCATCTTGAAGCATTTGGAGATTGATCAAGCCACGCCAATGACCATGCATTGTGACAACCAAGCCGCCATTCACATTGCCTCCAACTCGGTGTTCCATGAGAGAACCAAGCACATTGAAGTTGACTGTCACAAGGTGAGGCAGATGATCATCTTAGGAGTCATCTTGCCATGCTACACAAGGAGTGAAGATCAGTTAGCGGATGTGTTTACCAAGGCTGCAAGACAGAAGACAATGGAGTCCATTCACACCAGGTTGGGCCTCATTGATCTTGGGAAGAGAAGGAGCTAATCCCCTTAGCTGCAAGGTCTTTACTCTTTTTCCCTCATCAAAGTTTTATCCCATTGGGTTTTCTTTGGTGAGGTTTTTAATGAGGAAGATCTTGTAGCTTTCCAAGCTTAGGCTTTCACAAAGCTAAGCTTGAGGGGGAGTGTTGAGTTGAGTTGATTATATTGGTATGGAGAGAAGAGGAGTTGAAGAGGAGAAGAGATGGAGAAGCTTAGGGAG
>NW_022610607.1:0-52500 GCF_000309985.2 Brassica rapa
GTGGGTGTCCGTCAGCACAAACAGGATGTCCGTGTGTGTCCGTCAGCCAGCACACACTGGACGTCTGTGGCTGTGTGTGTGTGTTCCGTGTGTGTCGTGGTGGTCCGTCAGCAACACAGGAGGACGTCCGTGGCTGTCCATCAGTACCATATCAGCACGTTGGTCCTTGGACTCAGCATGCTGGCCCTTCCCTGGACTGTTTGGATGATTTGGCCCACGTGTGCTGTCTGTTCAGTCACACAGGACGTCCGTGGGTGTTCCGCCAGCGCACACATGACGTACACGTGTGTCTGTCCGTCAGCACACACAGGACGTATGTGGCTGTCTGTTTGTGTCTGTGTGTGTCCGTCAGCACACACACAGGACGTCCGTGGCTGTCCATCAGTACACATATCAGCTTGTTGGTCCTTGGACTCAGCACGCTGGCCCTTCCCGTGGACTGTTTGGGTGACTTTGTGTCACGCCCCCAATCCTGAGTAGGATTGTTGGGACGGCCATGGTTCGAGGAAACGTGCAAGCCAGTCTTAGGACATCAAGGCAAGCGTTCCATGGTCGAGAAAGAAGGTTAAGGACATAAGGAAACTTAGACTTAACCTTATACAAGCTAAGAGACAGCTTGGACGAGTAAGACGGTAGCTGGACGAAGTGGACGAGTAGCTCGGCCAGCTCAATGAAGCTAGGTTCAGTTCACACCAGCTCAGTCCCTACTAAGTCAGCTCCACTAGCTGGACTACTAGCTCACTCAGCTGAGGCAGCTGAGAGTCAGCTCATCTCAGCTAGACGGACTGTCCGGGCTTTAGGCCGATGGTCCGGGTCCGGGTCAGTGGCGGGCTGTGAGGTCCGGCCATGAGGCCATGGGCTGTTGGGTCTTTGGACAAGGCCGTGGGCTAAGTCCAGGAGGCCTGGGGCGTGGGTTGGGCTTGTGACCGACACCAAACCCAATCAGAAAGGGCGAAGGGATGCAAGTGGCCGAAAGGGGACAACCCTTGGCCGATGGTGCCCATTCGCTAGCAAGTCGTGCCTGTTTGTGGGGCAAGACTTACCCCCTCGTTTTCTATAAATATGGGGGCTCTCTGGTCGATTTCATTATCCAATTCCAGAGTAAAACAGTCAGAGAAAAACGTAGAGAAAAAAAAAGAGAGAAAGAGAGAGTTCCGGCCAAGAGAAAGGCCGATTGTTGTGGTGTTGTGTTCCAGCGACTCTGATCGTTTGAGAACTAACCCGGTCAAGAATGGGAGATCAAGACAAGGAGAAGACCATTGAGAACCCAGACGTGGTTCACAACGTATGTGATGGGCCGTGGCTCCATCAGACCGAACAGACAGTCCATGCGACCGCACCGCGGCTCTGCTCGGTTCCTAAGTCCCATCCGGCTCTCCTTATCTGTTTCAATTCGTTTCTCTTCTCTTCTCTCTGGTTAAACACGAAAGGTTGTGTTGGTTGATTCCAAGGGACACGTCCCTAGGTTTTGGCCGAACATAATCAAACCGCTAGCCTAGACACGGGTCGGTTAGTCGGATGATCCGATCGCACCAAGACTGGGCGGTTAGGACGAACGGTTGGGAATGACCCAATGGGCATGAGTTTTCAAGAGTCATGAGTGTCCAAAGGTTGTGAGTTGCCAAAGGGTGTCAGTGACCAAAAGGTACGAGATACCAAAGGTTACGAACATCAAAAGGTACGAGGACCAAGAGGCATGATTGGCCAAAGGGTGCATGTTCCAAACGGTGTCTTTCAGGACAGGTTAGGACCGATCCTTATGGATCAGCCTATGGCTTGTCAAGTTAGGACAAGGTCACGGTTTGTCTAAGCCAAGGTAGAGTCGCAAGTTCTGACCGGTTGCTAAGTTCTAGGAACCAAGCCAAGCATTGTAGAATCAATCCGTTCTATTCTCGGTTATGATTAAAGCTTATCTGGTTGTGGTTTCAGGAACTAAGGATGGTTCAGGTCAAGCCAAGGAGCCGTGAAGGCTCGGTCAGTGAGAGGCTGTGTAACGTGTGGTTAGATGATGCTAGGGATGAACTAGTGATTGTCTATGAGACTGTTAAGAAGTTGTGTATTGAATCTCATGTTTCCAAGTAATACAAAGTTTATACATTGTTATTCCGCTGTGCAATCTGTTCCTTTGTGTATGAACCTCATATTCGAATAAGACTTAGTAACTAAAAGACTTAAAATGGATCAAACAAGCAAATAAATTAATAAGTAAGCCTGCGGACTCCATCAGGTTGAGAGGCCAGGGTTCGGGTCTTACAAGTTGGTATCAAAGCATGCTTGATTCTAGGATAGTTGGGTTATGCAGTCCACACACAAACACACACACGCAGCCAGCTGATTAGGTCTCACGGTGAGGTTTGATTGCTTAGTCTAGGGATTGTTTTGTCCTGTTTATGTTAGTGTGTTTCGTACTAACACTGTCTGAATCCTTAGGCTGGAAAAAGCAAATCGGGAAAGTCCCGAAGGAGTAAGAAAACAGCCGGTCAGTCTAGTCAAGTGGCCATGGACGGGACCAATCTATCCGGATTGCAAACCGATCCGGCCGCGCTGACACTAGAGACGTGTTGCCAACTGATCAGGCTAATCTTACGGGGACGCAACAGGATGGTCAGGAACATCGGGAGAGTGATGAGGAAGTGAATCCTCGAACGCTAACCGTGATTGTGACCAGCATGAGAGAGTGGCCGATGGAACGGCTAATGTGCCCGCAACACTGTCCAAAGAGGACTTGTTAGAGGCCATGAAGGAAATGGGGACTCAGGTGCGGCTATGGCACAACTGTTCACGCCACTAGTGAACTCCCTCGATTGGCCAGGCTACGCTGTGGCTACGACCACCCCCAACACTAATGGTCCAGTTGTGGAAACGGTTGAGGTGATCGAGATCGATCCACCGGAAAAGTCTGAAAAGAAGGTGGACTATCTGAGTCTGCTTCAACATTTATCCATGTTGGGTACGAAGCATTTCTCCGGTAGCACCGTCCCTATTGTGGCAGACGAGTGGAGGAGTAGGCTGGTCCGAAACTTTCATCAACTCGCTGTCCAGAGGATTACAGACGAGACATTGCGGTTCACTTCCTGGAACGGGACGCGCATAACTGGTGGCTTGTGCACTGGACAAGCGCACCAATGGGAGTTTGGAAAGTTTTGCGGACTTTGAAGTTGAATTCAACCGCAAATACTTCCCTGCTGAGGCTTGGGATCGTCTGGAAGCTCAGTTTCTAGATTTGGCCCAAGGCCGCAGGACCGTACGAGAGTACGAAGAAGAGTTCAACCGGCTCAGACGGTTTGTTGGAAGAGAGCTGGAGGACGAGGCAGTCCAGGTCCGTAGGTTCATCCGAGGCCTAAGGCCAGAACTGAAGACCCATTGCTCGATCCGCACTTTCAACACCGTTGGAGAACTGGTGGAATGGGTGGCTTTGCTAGAGTCTTGGTCCTTGCACTCAGCACGCTGACCCTTTGCGTGGACTGTTCGTGTGATTTTGGCCCACGTGGGCTGTCTGTTCAGCACACACAGGACGTCCGTGGCTGTCCGTCAGCACACACAGGACGTCCGTGTCTGTCCGTGCGTGTCCGTGTGTGTCCGTGTGTGTCCCTCAGCACACACATGACGTCCGTGGCTGTCCATCGGTACACATATCAGCACGTTGGTCCTTGGACTCAGCACGCTGACCCTTCCCGTAGACTATTCAGGTGATTTTGGCCCACGTGGGCTGTCTATTCAGTACACACAGGACGTCCATGGGTGTCCGCCAGCCCACAGTGGACATCTGTGGCTGTCTGTTGCTGTCCGTCAGCACACACAGGACTTCCGTGGCTGTCTGTGTGTGTCTCTGTATGTCCGTCAGCACACACAGGACGTCCGTGGCTGTCCATCACTACACATATCAGCACGCTGGTCCTTGGACTCAGCACGTTGGCCCTTCCCGTGGACTGTTCGGGTGATTTTGGCCCACGTGGGCTGTCTGCACTCACAGGACGTCCGTGGGTGTCTGTCAGCACACACAGGACGTCTGTGGTTGTCCGTCAGCACACACAGGATGTCCGTGTGTGTCCGTCAGCACACACAGGACATCCGTGGGTGTCCGTCAGCACACACAGGACGTCCGTGTGTGTCCGTCATCACACACAGGACGTCCGTGGCTGTCTGTGTGTGTCTGTGTGTGTCCGTCAGCACACACAGGACGTCCGTGGCTGTCCATCAGTACACATATCAGCATGTTGGTCCTTGGACGCAGCACGCTGACCCTTCTTGTGGACTGTTTGGGTGATTTTGGCTGACATGTAGTGTCTGTTCAGTACACACAGGACGTCTGTGGCTGTCTGTGTGTGTCCGTGTGTGTCCGTCAGCACTCACAGGACGTCCGTGGCTGTCCATCAGTACACATATCAGCATGTTGGTCCTTGGACTAAACACCCTGACCCTTCCCGTGGACTGTTCGGGTGATTTTGGCCCACGTGGTCAGTCTATTTAGTACGCACAGGACGTCTGTGGCTGTCTGTCACACACAGGACATCCGTGGCTGTCCGGGGCTGTCTGTGTGTGTCCGTCAGCACACACAGGACATCCGTGTCTGTCCGTGTGTGTCCGTGTGTGTCCCTCAGCACACACAGGACGTCCGTGGCTGTCCATCGGTACACATATCAGCACGTTAGTCCTTGGACTCAGCACGCTGACCCTTCCCGTAGACTATTCAGGTGATTTTGGCCCACGTGGGCTGTCTATTCAGTACACACAGGACGTCCATGGGTGTCCGCCAGCCCACACAGGACATCTGTGGCTGTCTGTTGCTGTCCAACAGCACACACAGGACTTCCGTGGCTGTCTGTGTGTGTCTGTGTGTGTCCGTCAGCACACACAGGACGTCCGTGGCTGTCCATCACTACACATATCAGCACGCTGGTCCTTGGACTCAGCACGCTGGCCTTTTCCGTGGACTGTTCGGGTGATTTTGGCCCACGTGGGCTGTCTGCACTCACAGGACGTCCGTGGGTGTCTGTCAGCACACACAGGACGTCTGTGGTTGTCCGTCAGCACACACAGGATGTCCGTGTGTGTCCGTCAGCACACACAGGACATCCGTGGGTGTCCGTCAGCACCCACAGGACGTCTGTATGTGTCCGCCAGCACACACAGGACGTCCGTGGCTGTCCATCAGTACTCATATTAGCACGCTGGTCCTTGGACTCAGCACGCTAGCCCTTCCCGTGGACTGTTTGGGTGATTTTGGCCCACGTGGGCTGTCCGTCAGTACACACAGGACGTCCGTGGGTGTCCGCCAGCACACACAGGACGTCCGTGGCAGTCCGTGTGTGTCTGTTTGTGTCCGTCAGCACACACATGACGTCCGTCGCTGTCCATCAGTACATATATCAGCACGTTGGTCCTTGGACTCACAACGCTGATCCTTCCCGTGGACTGTTCGGGTGATTTTGGCCCACGTGGGCTGTCTGTTAAGTACACACAGGACGTCTGTGGGTGTCCGTCAGCACACACAGGACGTCTGTGTGTGTCCGTCAGCACACACAGGACGTCCGTGTGTGTCCGTCATCACACACAGGACGTCCGTGGCTGTCTGTGTGTGTCCATGGGTGTCCGTCAGCACATACAGGACGTTTGTTGCTGTCCATCAGTACACATATCAGCACTTTGGTCCTTGGACTCAGCACGCTGACCCTTCTTGTGGACTGTTCGGGTGATTTTGGCCCACGTGGCCTGTCTGTTCAGTACACACAGGACGTTCGTGGCTGTCTGTGTGTGTCCGTGTGTGTACGTCAGCACAAACAGGAATTCCGTGGCTGTCCATCAGTACACATATCAGCATGTTGGTCCTTGGACTCAGCACGCTGACCCTTCCCGTGGACTGTTCGGGTGATTTTGGCCCACGTGGGCTGTCTGTTCAGTACACACAGGACGTCTGTGGCTGTCTGTCAGCACACACAGGACATCCGTGGCTGTCCGTGTGTGTCCGTCAACACACAGGACGTCTGTGTCTGTCCATCAGTACACATATCATCACGCTGGTCCTTGGACTCAGCACGCTGGCCCTTCTCGTGGACAGCTTGGGTGATTTTGGCCCACGTGGGCTGTCTGTTCAGTACACACAGGACGTCTGTGGCTGTCCGTTAGCACACACAGGACGTCTGTGGCTGTCTGTGTGTGTCTGTGTGTGTCCGTGTGTGTCCGTCAGCACACACAGGACGTCCGTGGCTGTCCATCACTACACATATCTGCACGCTGTTCCTTGGACTCAGCACACTGGTCCTTCCCGTGGACTGTTCAGCTGATTTTGGCCCACGTGGTTGTCTGCTCAGTACACACAGGACGTCTGTGGGTGTTCGTTAGACACACAGGACGTCCGTGTGTGTCTGTCAGCACACACAGGACGTCTGTGTGTGTCCGTCACCACACACAGGACGTCCGTGGGTCTCCGTCAGCACACACAGGACGTCTGTGTGTGTCCGTCATCACACACAGGACGTCCGTGGCTGTCTGTGTGTTTCCGTGTGTGTCCGTCAGCACACACATGACGTCTGTGGCTGTCCATCAGTACACATATCAGCACGTTGGTCCTTGGACTAAGCACGCTGACCCTTCCCCTGGACTGTTCGGGTGATTTTGGCCCACGTGGTCAGTCTATTCAGTACGCACAGGACGTCTGTGGCTGTCTGTCACACACAGGACATCCGTGGCTGTCCGGGGCTGTCCGTGTGTGTCCGTCAGCACACACAGGACGTCCGTGGCTGTCCATCAGTACACATATCAGCACGCTGCCCCTTCCTGTGGACTGTTCAGGTGATTTTGGCCCACGTGGGCTGTCTGTCATCACACACATGACGTCCGTGTGTGTCCGTCAGCACACACATGACGTTTGTGTGTGTTCGTCAGCACACACAAGACGTCTGTGGCTGTCCGTGTGTGTCTCTGTGTGTCCGTGGGTGTCCGCCAGCACACACAGGACGTCCGTGGCTGTATATGGCTGTCCGTCAGCACACACAGGACGTCCGTGTGTGTCCGTCAGCACCCACAGGACGTCTGTGTGTGTCCGCCAGCACACACAGGACGTCCGTGGCTGTCCATCAGTACACATATTAGCACGCTGGTCCTTGGACTCAGCACGCTAGCCCTTCCCGTGGACTGTTTGGGTGATTTTGGCCCACGTGGGCTGTTCGTCAGTACCCACAGGACGTCCGTGGGTGTCCGCCAGCACACACAGGACGTCCGTGGCAGTCCGTGTGTGTCTGTTTGTGTCCGTCAGCACACACATGACGTCCGTCGCTGTCCATCAGTACATATATCAGCACGTTGGTCCTTGGACTCACCACGCTGATCCTTCCCGTGGACTGTTCGGGTGATTTTGGCCCACGTGGGCTGTCTGTTAAGTACACACCGGACGTCTGTGGGTGTCCGTCAGCACACACAGGACGTCCGTGTGTGTCCGTCAGCACACACAGGACGTCCGTGTGTGTCCGTCATCACACACAGGACGTCCGTGGCTGTCTGTGTGTGTCCATGGGTGTCCGTCAGCACATACAGGACGTTTGTGGCTGTCCATCAGTACACATATCAGCACGTTGGTCCTTGGACTCAGCACGCTGACCCTTCGTGGGGACTGTTCGGGTGATTTTGGCCCATGTGGGCTGTCTGTTCAGTACACACAGGACGTTCGTGGCTGTCTGTGTGTGTCCGTGTGTGTACGTCAGCACAAACAGGACTTCCGTGGCTGTCCATCAGTACACATATCAGCATGTTGGTCCTTGGACTCAGCACGCTGACCCTTCCCGTGGACTGTTCGGGTGATTTTGGCCCACGTGGGCTGTCTGTTCAGTACACACAGGACGTCTGTGGCTGTCTGTCAGCACACACAGGACATCCGTGTGTGTCCGTCAACACACAGGACGTCTGTGTCTGTCCATCAGTACACATATCATCACGCTGGTCCTTGGACTCAGCACGCTGGCCCTTCTCGTGGACTGCTTGGGTGATTTTGGCCCATGTGGGCTGTCTGTTCAGTACACACAGGACGTCTGTGGCTGTCCGTTAGAACACACAGGACGTCTGTGGCTGTCTGTGTGTGTCTGTGTGTGTCCGTGTGTGTCCGTCAGCACACACAGGACGTCCGTGGCTGTCCATCACTACACATATCAGCACGCTGTTCCTTGGACTCAGCACACTGGTCCTTCCCGTGGATTGTTCAGCTGATTTTGGCCCACGTGGGTTGTCTGCTCAGTACACACAGGACGTCTGTGGGTGTTCGTCAGACACACAGGACGTCCGTGTGTGTCCGTCACCACACACAGGACGTCCGTGGGTCTCCGTCAGCGCACACAGGACGTCTGTGTGTGTCCGTCATCACACACAGGACGTCCGTGGCTGTCTGTGTGTTTCCGTGTGTGTCCGTCAGCACACACATGACGTCTGTGGCTGTCCATCAGTACACATATCAGCACGTTGGTCCTTGGACTCAGCACGCTGACCCTTCCCGTGAACGTCCAGCGTAATATTATTTCGAAGACATTGGAAACATGGCGAGAATTAAGCATGACGGGAAGCAAGCACGACAGGAAGCAAGCACGACGGGATCGAAGCTCGACAGGAAAACCTGAAATTGGACGAAAACCCTAATTTCGGTATTATGGAAGTTTTCGATGAAGCCGAAGGATCAGGAAATATTTACCACCAAGGCCAGAGTTTAGATTGGAGTTTATTAAAAATATTTAGCTCATTAGAACGGGAGCGGATAAATATTCGGGATTGATCGCGGGACGAAAATATGCCGGAAGAGTCAAAAATCATGTAAACCGACCAAGAAGCGCGAGGTGTCTCTATGCATATGGCCAGGATTCTGTCTATCACATCAGCAGCTGAGTGTCAACACAAGGAGGAGGTGTAGACGTGGATGGAAGCAGTCCATGCAGCCTGACACATAGAAGCACGAGGTGGAGCGGCCAAGCACGAGATGTCGCGACACATGCAACCGAAGCATGCGGCCAGCCATGTGTGTGATGCTGTGGCGCCTTGCATGAATTCCAGTAATGCAGCCTGACATCTGGGAGGAGTGGTGGCGCCCTGCATGATTCCTGGCCATGCTGAAGGACATGTGGAGCACGAGGTGTCGCCGTGCATGCTTCCAGAGCCATGCAGAGTGCACACGGGCGGCCACCAACCTGAATCTGATTGGCTGCTGTATTCTATAAATAGGCCACGACCCCAGCTCATTTGAGGACATCCAGACCTGTCCAAAGCCAGTTAAAAACGTTTGAGAAAAGTAGAAAAAGAAAGCAAGTGATTCCGAGCTAATTCGAGAGTTTTAGAGAGTTTTTGAGGTCAGTTCTCTACTGATTTCGAGTCAGCGCCTAGGGAAGGTTCTATCCAACTGAAGATCAATCAAGTGAAGATTAGTTCAGATGGGAAGCAAGTCAACGTGGCTAGAGAGGGAGAGAGAAACAAAATGGCCGACTTAGAGTATAGTCGATTCTCACCGAGAAGGCCAGTTCCGTCCAATCGGCGATTCTATACGATAGTGATGCGGAAGCTCTGTCCAAATGAATTCGTCCAGGCCACACAGTTCCTTTGATGATCAAGTGGAGGTGATTTCCAGATATAGTTCAGTTCCACGGTTTCAGATCAGTCAAAGTTCTGCTCGATACTCCACCGGGAAGTCCGAAGAACTGCCAAGAAGCTAAAGGAGGTTCTGTCCGAGTCCAGATCAGTCTGTCCAGACCTGTCAGTGTCTACATTATCAAGCCAAGGTTCTGTCCAAGTCGAGATCAGTCCAGTCCAGTCCAGTCAAGTCGTCAATTGGGTTTTGGCCAAGTCTTCTCTGATCAACCAGCTGCTTATTGGCAAAGAACACTGTGAGTTACGATCAATTGATTGCTGACTTGTTTTCATGCAAGTTCCCATTACTTGGAAGTTGGATAATGGAAGGGGGCCGGGTCTAACTGAGTAACGGTTTGATTAGTTAATAGTTGAGGTTTGGTTGATTAAGTTGATAGCATGCTTAGTTGGTTGAGAACCATAGTAGCATGCTAATGGTTAGGTTGATTGGTTAGTTAGCGAATGCTGAAAGCTTAGATGATATCACTAAGTTGTGGATAGTTACGTATTCTGGAATTAGTCTTTATATTGGATTCTAGAATGTGTTTGATTGAGGTTGTGATTACTACTTGAAACCTTGTGTTATTTTACGGGGTTTAGTATTAGTCATGTATTGACCATATAGCATTTGTGTAACCCACAATGCTAGGCATGTTTGAGGTGGATTTGTGTTTCCTCGACCTCGTACCCAGTGGGTTTAAGGAAACCCCTTATTCGCTGGATCGAGAACACTCAGAGAGACGGGGTCATGGCCTATGGCTGAGTGGTTGCACGACGGGGTAGTGTCTGGCAGTGACCCGACTGTACTGGGGCTGTCTCGTGGTGACCCGACCGTACTGTGGGCCACGATCGTCGTGTGACAACCGGCAGTGGCTCGACTGTACTGGGGCTGTCGCACAGTGACCCGACTGTACTTTGGGCCGCGTTCGGTTGAAAGTTCCTTCTTCTGGCCTTTGTGGTAGGGATATAGGATATTGCCGAGGATAGAGGAGGAACACTAAGTCACAAAAGGGCCCTAGTTATAGTGTACATACTGTAAATGGTTGTAGAACCCTAGATTGAGTTGAGTTTTAGTTTAAGTGGTTAGCTAGTCATTAGCGGTTATGATTTCATATCGTTAGTTATCTAGCTATTATTATCCACTGCATATTTTGGATATTGCTTGTTGTTATGGAATTGTGCTATTAGGTGAACCTCTCGCTTTAGATTGTTTGGGGTGGGATAGCGAGGGGTTGTATTTGTTAGTTGGGGATAAGAATTCACTAAGTAACATTAGGTTACTCATCCAACTCCATTGTCCTTTTTGCAGGTAGCTTAGGTAAGGATGATCAGATAGCTGGGTGCTGGACGTTAGGACCGCCGGTGTCGATTTTCATGCCTTTTGTTAACGGTATTGTGGATTTGTGTTTAGTTGACTCGATTTGGCATTAGGTCAGGACCGGTCTTGAATTATATCAATGTATGGATATTTCTCGAATCAATAAAGTAAATGTTTTATATGCGCTTCATGAGTACTCTGATATTTGACTAGTCCAAAGCTCGGTGGCTACGTAGCGACCGAGCGATCGTCCCGCTCGGTCGCTACGTAGCGACCGATCGCTCGTCCCGCTCGGTCGCTACGTAGCGACCGAGCCCGAGCCAAAGCTCGGTCGCTTTGCTACGTAGCGACCGAGCTCGAGCCAAAGCTCGGTCGCTACGTAGCGACCGAGCGATCGTCCCGCTCGGTCGCTACGTAGCGACCGAGCGATCATCCCGCTCGGTCGCTACGTAGCGACCGAGCACTCGTCTCGCTCGGTCGCTATGTAGCGACCGGGCTCGAGCCAAAGTTTGGTCACTGTGTAGCGATTGAACCTTTCCGAACATCGATACGCCACCAATCCTTGCATTCTCGTCAGACCTTCGAATGCTATCTCCCAAAGACCGTAGCAAGCTCAGTCCATGTATCCCGCTATTCTAATTCATCGATCCAACTTCACGGATTAGAAACCGCGGAAAACTCGTAGTAAACGTGTCGAGTCGGAAGACGGCCCAAAGGGACCTAAAACACGACTCGAGGCCCATCCTACGATTTTTCCTAACCAAAAGCCCGTGAACCACAGCATGGTTCATGCTTGGCCCACGAGGAAGGATAAATGTCAAGTTTCCGCGGATAAATACGGAAGTTTTGAAGATAATTGTGAAGATCGGGAAAATGGAATATCTCCATTTTTATGCTATGACGGCTTAAGGGCAGAAGAGTAAAAGCGTAAACCGACCTTGGAGCTAGTATATAAGGAGTCCTAGGCGAGGAGCAGAGGGAGAAATTTTTTCAGAGCAAACTTAGCACTTAGAGAAATTTAGGCAATTTTCCGTTTTTGTTATTTCGAGCTGCGACTCAATTAGGTTTAGCCGTCTTAGGGTTGCTAGAACTAGGAATCTCGCCGAAAGCTCTCGAGCCCAGGCTTATACCTTGTTGTAACGCTCATACGCAGATTCGGAATAAAGATCTACTTTGCTCTCTTTTCGATTTCTTATTTTTATCGTTGTTATTCTCGTGTTCTGATTGCTTGACGTGCGGTAATTAACAGATATCCGAGTCCTCTGGGAAATTAGGGTTTTCCTAGTTTCCTTATTTAAACGGAAATCGACAGTGTGAATTTCGGTTCCCACAGTCAGCGTGCTGAGTCCAAGGACCAACGTTCTGATATGTGTTCTGATGGACAGCCAAGGACGTCCTGTGTGTGCTGACGGACACACACGGACACACACAGACAGCCATGGACGTCCTGTGTGTGCTAACGGACACACACGGACGTCCTATGTGTGCTGATGGACACCCAAGGACGTCCTGTGTGTACTCAACAGACAGCCCACATGGGAAAAAATCACCCGAACAGTCCACGGGAAGGGTCAGCCTGCTGAGTCCAAGGACCAACGTGCTGATATGTGTACTAATGGACAGCCACAGACGTCCGGTCTGTGCTGATGGAGACACACAGACACACACGGACACACACAGATGTCTTGTCTGTTCTAACGGACACTCACGGACATCCTGTGTGTGCTGACGGACCCTCACGGACGTCCTGTGTGTACTGAACACACAGCCCACGTGGGCCAAAATCACCCAAACAGTCCACGGGAAGGGCCAGCGTGCTGATATGTGTACTGATGGACAGCAACGGACGTCATGTATGTGCTGAAGGGCAGCCACGGACCGCCACAGACGTCTTGTGTGTGCTGGCGGACACCCACGGACGTCCTGTGTGTACTGAACAGACAGCCCACGTGGGCCAAAATCACCCAAACAGTCCACGAGAAGGGCCAGCGTGCTGCATCCAAGGACCAGCGTGCTGATATGTGTACTGATGGACAGCCATGGACGTTCTCTTTGTGCTGACGGACACACACGGACAGCCACAGACGTCCTGTGTGTGCTGATGGACACACACGGATGTCCTGTGTGTGCTGACGGACACAAACGGACACACACGGACACACACGGACAGCCACAGACGTCCTGTGTGTGCTGTCGGACACCCACGAACGTCCTGTGTGTACTGAACAGACAGCCCTCGTGTGCCAAAATCACACGAACAGTCCACAGGAAGGGTCAGCATGCTGAGTCCAAGGACCAACTTGCTGATATGTCTACTGATGGACAGCCACAGACGTCCTGTGTGTGCTGATGGATACAAACGGACACACACGGACACACACGGACAGCTACAGACGTCCTGTGTGTGCTGACAGACACACACGGATGTCCTGTGGTTGCTGACGGACACCCACAGACGTCATGTGTGTACTGAAAAGACAGCCCACATGGGTCAAAATCACCCGAACTGTCCACGGGAAGGGCCAGCAAGCTGAGTCCAAGGACCAGCGTGCTGATATGTGTACTGATGGACAGCCACGGAAGTCCTGTGTGTGCTGACGGACACACACGGACACACACAGACAGCCACAGACGTCCTGTGTGTGCTGACGGACAGCCACAGACAGCCACAGACGTCCTGTGTGTGCTGGCGAACACCCACGGACGTCCTGTGTGTACTGAACAGACAGCCCACGTGTGCTAAAATCACCCAAACAGTCCATGGGAAGGGCCACCGTGCTGAGTCCAAGGACCAGCGTGCTGATATGTATACTGATGGACAGCCACAGACATCCTGTGTGTGCTGACGGACACACAAGGACACACACGGACAGCCACGGACGTCCTGTGTGTGCTGACGGACAGCCACGGACAGCCATGGACATCCTGTGTGTGCTGGCGGAAACCCACGGACGTCCTATGTGTACTGAACAGACAGCCCACGTGGGCCCAAATCACCCGAACAGTCCACAGGAAGGGTCAGCGTCCTGAGTCCAAGGACAAACGTGCTGATATGTGTACTGATGAACAGCCACGGACATCATGTGTGTGCTGACAGACACACACAGACACACACGGACAGCCACAAACGTGCTGTGTGTGCTGACGGATACCCACGGACGTTCTGTGTGTACTAAACAGACAGCCCACATGGGCCAAAATCACCCGAACAGTCCCCGGGAAGGGCCAGCGTACTGAGTCCAAGGACCAGCCTGCTGATATGTGTACTGATGAACAGCCACGGACGTCCTGCATGTGCTGACGGACAGCCACTGACAGCCACAGACGTCATATGTGTGCTGGAGGACACCCACGGACGTCCTGTGTGTACTGAACAGACAGCCCACGTGGGCCAAAATCAGCCGAACAGTCCACGAGAAGGGTCAGCGTGCTGAGTCCAAGGACCAACGTGCTGATATGTGTTCTGATGGGCAGCCACGGACGTCTTGTGTGTGCTGATGGACACACACGGACACGCACGGACAGCCACAGATGTCCTGTGTGAACCAGACATCCTGTGTGTGCTGACGGACCCCCACGGAAGTCTTGTGTATACTGAACAGACAGCCCACGTGGGCCAAAATCACCGGAACAGTCCACGGGTAGGGCCAGCGTGCAAATATGTGTACTGATGGACAGCCATGGACGTCCTGTGTGTGCTTAAGGACACACACGGAGACACACGGACAGCAACGAACGTCCTGTATGTGCTCAAGGACAGCCACGGACTGCCACGGAAGTCTTGTGTGTGCTGGCGGACACCCATGGACGTCCTGTGTGTACTGAACAGACAGCCCACGTGGGCCAAAATCACCCAAACAGTCCACGGGAAGGGCCAGCGTGCTGAGTCCAAGAACCAGCTTGCTGATATGTGTACTGATAGACAGCCATGGACGTTCTATGTGTGCTGACGGACACACACGAACAGCCACGGACATCCTGTGTGTGCTGACGGACACACACAGACCTCTTATGTGTGCTGACGGACACACACGGACGTCCTGTGTGTACTGAACAGACAGCCCACGTGGGCCAAAATCACCCATGGACAGCCAAAATCACCCGAGAAGCCAAAAATTCAAAAATTAATATTTTTGAAGGAAGTTTTCTGAATGGAAACATCAAAAATATGTCAACAAAGAGTTTAGGATGTCAAGTGTTGATCAAAAGTTGCTGTAGACATCCGTTTAAACCACAAAACCCCGAACTTTGTAGCATGCAAAAGACATAGTTAGAAGCAAAAGAAAATCATGAACATTTACCAGAAAATAGCTTTAACCATTCTTATAAACCATGCAAAAAATCAGATTCAAATTCGAAGTATTATTTTTTTTACATTAAAAATACTCCCAGAACACAACCAATGTCTACTGGTGACAGACTGAAAAAAATTGTTTTGTCTATATAAGGGGTAGGCACTCTCAGTACCCGAAGGGGTATGTAGTGTTGGACTGCTCGGTCCAACACTATCGATGGCTGGGTTGAGGTCGATGGCCGGATTGTCTCCGGTGAATTTTCCGGTAACTTTTCTGGCGGACCGTTTTGCCCCTAACTTCAAATTTTCGCGCTTGTGTGGTCTTGGCCTGGTTTCATCTATTTTCCAGTTGCTCTTTTGATTACATCTCAAGAGTGGTTGGAAAGATTGATGTTAGCGGGGCAAATGAACATTCGGCGTATGAGTGGTGATTGGATAGCTAGTGTTTTGTAGGCTCTGTGCTCATGCACCCAACTACAGACCAACTATCCTCCTCAGTTTCTTCACTAGCATAGTTTTATGCTTGTTGAACTGATCCGGGGCCTGTGTTGTGTACCTATAAGGAAGGAATTGTAAATGTAAGACCCGATCCCGGCTCTTAAGCCCAAACTGATCTGCGGCCTTAACCTTTCAATCTAAGTCAGAGTGAACCAAGTTTTAAGTCTTATCTTTCTAAATTCAATTCAATTCAACTGAGGTTCAATACAATAAATCTAAACAAGTAAACATAAAGGGCAAATCAATTGTATAAATATAAACTGAGATTCATACATCATTCTTAGGTTCGTCCTAATAAGTTATACACACTTAGTCTAACATAAGTTCACAAGTTGCACAATAGGCTATCATTATTTCACATCTATCTACAATGACCCATTCACCACACATCTTCCCATGGCCTGAGTCTTCACGGTGCCTTTCCCTTACCACGGTCCATGTCCAATCCTGAAACCACACAAGACACAAAGCACATTCATAAGGCCGATATCCTAACATCAAGTCTAGATAAGCATGGTTCGGCTACTTAGAATCTATAACCTGTCCAAACTAACATACTCAAATAAATTCCCAAAAACTAATTAAAATTCATGATAATCCCTAATAAATCCCAACTAAGAGATTCCCATAAACAGTTTCCAACGAATCACACTAGAACATCCAAATCCGACCATGAACAGTCCGGCCAAAGGCCAAGGACTTGGATACTAAACCGGCCAAGGCCTTGGTTCAGTGTTCCCTGTATGAACAGAACAAATGAACACAATAATTTGATAGGACAAGCAAATCAAAAGAGACAGAGAGAGTAGATGTAGGCGCATAGCAAACCGGCCACAAGCCCGATCGGATCATCAGCCGGCGAGGGCCGATCGCTTGCCGTCCACACCACTGACCTTAGGTGTTCTCTCCCCAGGCGCCATCTCCCTCTCTTTGTCCTTCTCTCTGTCTCTCTGTCTGCTATCCATCTCCTCAGGCCTTGCTTCTCACGATCCGGTTTCTCCTGGAACAGCCAAGCCTCTCGTCGGTTCTCTCCTTGGATCGCCGACTTAAATATACACTATTGGAGCTGGAATTACCGCGGCTGCTGGCACCAGACTTGCCCTCCAATGGATCCTTGTAAAGGAATTTAGATTGTACTCATTCCAATTACCAGACTCAAAGAGCCCGGTATTGTTATTTATTGTCACCACCGCCCCGTGTCAGGATTGGGTAATTTGCGCGCCTGCTGCCTTCCTTGGATGTGGTAGTCGTTTCTCAGGCTCCCTCTCCGGATTTGAACCCTAAACCCTAATTCTCTGTCACCAGTTACCACCACGGTAGGCCACTATCCTACCATCAAAAGTTGATGGGGCAGAAATTTGAGCGATGCGTCGCCAGCACTAAGGCCATGCGATCCGTCGAGTTATCATGAATCATCAGAGCAGCGGGCAGAGCCCGCGTCGACCTTTTATCTAATAAATGCATCCCTTCCAGAAGTCGGGGTTTGTTGCACGTATTAGCTCTAGAATTACTACGGTTATCCGAGTAGTAGTTACCATCAAACAAACTATAACTAATTTATTGAGCCATTCGCAGTTTCACAGTCTGAATTCGTTCATACTTATACATGCATGGCTTAATCTTTGAGACAAGCATATGACTACTGGCAGGATCAACCAGGTAGCATTCATAAATCAGGGCAAGACCACGTCATATTCCCGCAAACACATGGAAAGTGGGAATAGACGCAGACTTGACCGTCATCTTTTGTCCAGAGAAAAACGTGCTTAGCAGGACAGAATTTCTTCGAGTCACCGCCATAATATTTCCGCAACCGAGATCTCAGCAAACAGCTTATTCACCTTTGCGAACAATGCATAAATTATGCAAAGACGCAAGGATCACAAGTGCCGGCTTATGTGTTCACGAATTCCCCACTGAAGGAGATGCCGCAAACAACATTTTAAGAAAAGCTTAACAATTCCTTCCAGATAGGTACGCAACACAGGCCCCGGATCAGTTCAACAAGCATAAAACTATGCTAGTGAAGAAACTGAGGAGCATAGTTGGTCTGTAGTTGGGTGCGCGAGCACAGAGCCTACAAACACTAGCTATCCAATCACCACTCATACGCCAAATGTTCATTTGCCCCGCTAACATCAATCTTTCCAACCACTCTTGAGATGTAATCAAAATAGCAACTGGAAGACGGATGAAACCAAGCCAAGACCACACAAGCGCGAAAATTTAAAGTTAGGGGAAAAACGGTCCACCAGAAAATTTGCCGGAAAAGTTACCGGAAAATTCACCAGAGACAATCCGGCCATCGACCTCAACCCAGCCATTGATAGTGTTGGACCGAGCAGTCCAACATTACATACCCCTTCGGGTACTGAGCGTAGGCTCAGAAGAGTGCCTACCCCTTATATAGACAAAACACTTTTTCAGTCTGTTACCAGTAGACATTGGTTGTGTTCCGGGAGTATTTTTAATGAAAAAAAAATACTTCAAATTTGAATCTGATTTTTTGCATGCTTCATAAGAATGGTTAAAGCTATTTTCTGGTAAATTTTCATGATTTTCTTTTGCTCCTAACCATGTCTTTTGCATGCTACAAAGTTTGGGGTTTCGTGGTCTAAACGGTTGTCTACAGCAACTTTTGATCAAAACTTGATATCCTAAACTCCTTGTTGACATATTTTTGATGTTTCATTTCAGAAAACTTTCTTCAAAAATATTAATTTTTGAATTTTTTGGCTTTTTGGGTGATTTTGGCTGTCCGTGGGTGATTTTGGCCCACGTGGAGTGTCTGTTCAGTACACACAGGACGTCCGTGTGTGTCCGTCAGAACACACAGGACGTCCGTGGCTGTCCGTGTGTTTCCGTGTGTGTCCGTCAGAACACACAGAACGTCCGTCAGCACACACAGAACGTCTGTGGCTGTCCATCAGTACATATATCAGCACGCTGGTCCTTGGACTGAGTACGCTGGCCCTTCCCGTGGACTGTTTAGGTGAATTTTGCCCACGTGGGCTGTCTGTTCTACACACAGGACGTCCGTGGGTGTCCACCAGCGCACACAGGACGTCTGTGGCTGTCCATGGCTGTCCGTAAGCACATACAGGATGTATGTGGCTGTCCGTGTGTGTTTGTGTGTGTCCGTAAGCACACACAGGACATCCGTGGCTGTACATCAGTACACATATCAGCATGCTGGTCCTTGGACTCAGCCCGCTGGCCCTTCCCGTGGACTGTTCCAGTGATTTTGGCCCACGTGGGCTCTCTGTTGTTCCCTGGACTCAGCACCATGGCCCTTCCTGTCATGTCCCCGATCCTAGATAGGATCGCCCGGACGGGCCATGGTGGGGGGAGACGCACCAGTCAGGTCATTGGACCTTGAGACAAGCGTATCATGGCCCTGAATGAAGGTTAAGGGCATCAGTCAGCTGAGACTTAACAAGGATATGATGGAAACAAGAGTAAAGGAGTTGAGTGAGTGTTTAGGCAGCTGGACGAGTGTTGGTTTGAGTTCAATCAGCTCGGTTTAGCTGGTATTCAGTTCACCATGATATGTTCAGCTCACAGGAGCTGGTGGACTAGCTCACTCAGCTGGGAACAGCTGGAGGTCAGCTCAATCCAGTGGGACGGTGCATTCTGGTTTGGATCAGTGTGGACGAGTCCGGGACGGTTACTGGGCGAGCCGATGGTCTGGTTGCAAGACGGTTTGACCAAATTGGTCTTAAGCTCGAGACAGGGAGTGGGCAAGCTTCCAGAGTGTGAGCTGAGGCTCAGTGATCGATTTGTCAACGGAAGAAAAGGGGAGAAACCGCCAATGGGCGGTTATGGGACGGTTATGGGACGGTTTTGGGAAGAAGGGGTGTGATGTTTGGTAACTGTTCACCCAGGCGGTTGGGGACAGTTTAAGTCGTCCTCTCTCTCTCATTTCTGCCATTCTGGTCGATTTTTACTCACTTTCACACAGAGAGAAACACAGAGAAAATTCAAGAGAGAAAGAGAGACACAAACCTTGGATTGGCCGTTTTGATCCAAGAGATTGTTCTTGAGTGTTCCTGGTGTGTTTGGGCGTGTGATCAAGAGGATGGATTTGAGGCAGAAAGACAAGGAGAAGGCAAAGGAGAAAGAGAAGGAAGTCGCCCCTGGAGACCGAACTTCTAAGGTGAGAGGTGTGGCCAAGAGTAACCGGACAAGGCCGCAGATGATGGCCGTGTGAGCCTGGCCGGTTTGGATCGATTGGCCACTCCTTACTATGACTTCTTCTACTCTGTTTCTTCATATATGTTGTGCTATGGATTGTTTTATGATATTACAGGGAAGGATCCATCGATCTTAAGGCCTTGGCCTGATCAAATCCCCATGAAAGTCCCTTGTTCTTGTGTGGGCTGTTCATGGCCGAGATCACTATGATCTGAGCCGGTTCTTTTGAATCTGATTATGGGAATATTTTTCTTCTGAATTGTCATGAGTTTTCATGAATTTTATTTGGTATTCGGATCTCTTTTTAGAGGAGTCCGACTTGACATTTTTGATGATTGTTCTTGACTAAATTGGATCCGACCATGCAATGTGAATTGATTCTTGTTTTGTAATCTAACCTTGTGATGTGTGTTTGTTTGTGTTGGATCCAGGACCAGAAATGGACTGTGGTAAGGGAAAAGCACCATGATGACCGCGGCCATGGGAAGATGTGTGGTGATTGGGTTGATTCTGAAAATTGTGTAATTATTGTAGCCTATTGTGCAACTTGTGAACTTATGCGATTCTAGTGTGTGATCTTTCTATTAGGATGATGAATGATGTATGAACCTTGGTTATTATCTATGAAATATCTATTTGCCCTAGTTGATGCTGGATTGTTTAAGTGTGAATGTTGGAACCTCAAAACTCTGAAAAAGACTTAGAATTATTTAACACTTGAACTTGAATATGAAAGATGGAACTGGTTGCATTGTTTGGTGAGGCCGCGGTCTGGTTGGATTGGGGAATCCAGGATCGGGTCTTACACTTCCCGTGCACTGTTTGGGTGATTTTGGCCCACGTAGGCTGTCTGTTCAGTACACACAGGATGACCGTGGGTGTCCGCCAGCACACACAGGACGTCCATGGCTGTCTGTGGCTGTCCATCAGCACACAAAGGAAGTCAGTGGCTGTCTGTGTGTGTCCGTGTGTGTCCGCCAGCACACACAGGACGTTCGTGGCTGTCCGTCAGCACACATAGGACGTCTGTGTGTGTTTGTCAGCACTCACAGGACGTTCGTGTGTGTTCGTGTGTGTCCGTCAGCACACAACATGACGTCCGTGGCTGTCCATCAGTACACATATCAGCACGCTTGTCCTTGGACTCAGCACGCTGGCCCTTCCCGTGGACTGTTTGGGTGATTTTGGCTCACGTGGGCTGTCTGTTCAGTACACACAGGACGTCCGTGGGTGTCCACCAGCACACACAGAACGTCTGTGGCTGTCCGTGTGTGTTCGTGTGTGTCCGTGTGTGTTCGTGTGTGTCCGTGTGTGTCCGTCAGCACACACATGACGTCCGTGGCTGTCCATCAGTACACATATCAGCACGCTGGTCCTTGGACTCAGCACGCTGGTCCATGGACTCAGCACGCTGGCCCTTCCTGTGGACTGTTTGGGTGATTTTGGCCCACGTGGGCTGTCTGTTCAGTACACACAGGATGTCTGTGGGTGTCCGTCAGCACACACAGGACGTCCGTGGCTGTCTGTGTGTGTCCGTGTGTGTTTGTGTGTTTCCATCAGCACACACAGGACGTCCGTGGCTGTCCATCAGTACACATATCAGCACGTTGGTCCTTGGACTCAGCACGCTGACCCTTCCCGTGGACTGTTCGGGTGATTTTGGCCCACGTGGGCTATCTGTTTAGTACACACAGGACGTCCGTGGGTGTCCGTCAGCATACACAGGACGTCCGAGTGTGTCCGTCAGCACACACAGGATGTCCCTGGCTGTCCGTGTGTGTCCGTCAGCACACACAGGACGTCCGTGGCTGACCATCAGTACACATATCAGCACGTTGGTCCTTGGACTCAGCACGCTGACCCTTCCTGTGGACTGTTTGTGTAAGACCCGATCCTGGATTCCCAAATCCAACCAGACCGCGGCCTCACCAAACAATGCAACCAGTTTCATTTACATATTCAAGTTCGAGTGTTAAATAATTCTAAGTCTTTTTCAGAGTTTTGAGGTTCCAACATTCACACTTAAACAATCCAACATCGACTAGCGCAAATAGATATTTCATAGATAATAACCAAGTTTCATACATCATTCATCATCCTAATAAGTAGATCACACACTAGAATCGCATAAGTTCACAAGTTGCACAATAGGCTACAATAATTACACAATTTTCAGAATCAACCCAATCACCACACATCTTCCCATGGCCGTGGTCCTCATGGTGCTTTTCCCTTACAAAGGTCCATTTCTGGTCCTAGATCCAACACAAACAAACACACAATCACAAGGTTAGATTACAAAACAAGAATCAGTTCACATTGCATGGTCGGATCCAATCTAGTCAAGAACAATCATCAAAAATGTCAAATCTGACCCCTTTAAAAAGAGATCCAAATACCAAATAAAATTCATGATAAATCATGACAACTCAGAAGAAAAATATTCTCATAATCAGATTCAAAAGAACCGGCTCAGATCATAGTGATCTCGGCCATGAACAGCCCACACAAGAACAAGGGGCTTTCATGGGAATTTGATCAGGTCAAGGCCTTAAGATCGATAGATCCTTCCCTGTAATATCATAAAACAATCCATAGTACAATATATATGAAGAAAACAGAGTAGAAGAAGTCAGAGTAAGGAGTGGCCAATCGATCCAAACCGGCCAGACTCACACGGCCATCATCCGCGGCCTTGTCCGGTTACTCTTGGCCACACCTCTCACCTTAGGAGTTCGGTCTCCAGGGGCGACTTCCTTCTCTCTCTCCTTTGCCTTCTCCTTGTCTTTCTGGCTCAAATCCATCCTCTTGATCACATGCCCAAACACACCAGGAACACTCAAGAACAATCTCTTGGATCAAATCGGCCAATCCAAGGTTTGTGTCTCTCTTTCTCTCTTGAATTTTCTCTGTGTTTCTCTCTGTGTGAAAGTGAGAAAAAATCGACCAGAATGGCAGAAATGAGAGTGAGAGGACGACTTAAACTGTCCCCAACCGCCTGGGCGAACAGTTCCCAAAAATCACATCCCTTCTTCCCAAAACCGTCCCATAACCGTCCCATAACCACCCATTGGCGGTTTCTCCCCTTTTCTTCCTTTGACAAATCGATCACTGAGCCTCAGCTCACACTCTGGAAGCTTGCCCACTCCCTGTCCCAAGCCTAAGACCAATTTGGTCGAACCGTCCTGCACCCGGACCATCGGCTCGCCCAGTAACCGTCCCGGACTCGTCCACACTGATCCGAACCAGAACGCACCGTTCACCGGATTGAGCTGACCTCCAGCTGTTCCCAGCTGAGTGAGCTAGTCCACCAGCTCCTGTGAGCTGAACAGATCATGGTGAACTGAATACCAGCTGAACCGAGCTGATTGAACTCAAACCAACACTCGTCCAGCTGCCTAAACACTCACCCCGCTCCTTTACCCTTGTTTCCATTGTATCCTGGTTAAGTCTCAGCTGACTGATGCCCTTAACCTTCATTCAGGGCCATGATACGCTTGTCTCAAGGTCTAATGACCTGACTGGTGCGTCTCCCCGCACCATGGCCCGTCCGGCCGATCCTATCTAGGATCGGGGACATGACAAGTCTCCCCCACTAACTTGGGATTCGTCCTCGAATCCCTGTTAAGTGTTTCCTCAGGAAGAAATTGTCTGTACCAATCCGGATACATAGCTTTCATTTTTGCTTCTGTTTCCCAAGTGATGAGGTCTTGACCATTGTAATCCCACACCACTTTGATCATGGGATCTGTCTTCTTTATCATAGCTTTCTCTGACCGATCCACAATCCGAACCGGCAAGGTTTCCAAAGCCAGGTCCTTACCAAGGTCAGCAGGAATCTCGGGCAAGACAATGTCTTGTTCAGACAAGCATTTCCGGAGTTGGGATACATGGAACACATTGTGGTATGCATCCATTGCTGATGGCAAGGCCAACTTGTATGCCACTGCACCCACTCTCTCTATGATCCTGAATGGACCCAAGTACCTAGGATCCAGTTTCTTTCTTCCAGAAACCCTGGTCCTACCCTTAAAGGTAATCATCTTGAGATACACCAGGTCATTGACCTCAAACTCAAGATGTTTCCTACGCTTGTCTGCATAGCTCTTTTGGCGGTCCTCCGCCTCTTTCATCTTCTCTTTGACCATCCTGATCTTCTCAGTGGTCTGTTCTACAATCTCAGGACCCAACATGCTACGCTCCCCCACTTGGGTCCAGCATAGGGGTGTCCTGCATGGCCTACTATACAAAGCCTCATATGGCGACATACCAATGCTTGTATGGAAGCTGTTGTTGTAAGCAAACTCCACTAACGGTAAGTGTTTTTCCCAAGACTCTCCCCAGTCTAACACACACGCCCTGAGCATATCCTCCAAGGTTTGGATTGTCCTTTCAGACTGCCCATCCGTCTGAGGATGAGAAGATGTGCTCATATTCACTCTGGTTTCCAAGGCCTTTTGGAAAGCCTGCCAGAAATAAGATGTAAATCTTGGATCCCTGTCCGAGACAATGCTTGCTGGAACACCATGCAACCTCACTATCTCGTCTAGGTACACTTGCACAATCCTGTCGACCCCATCCCCTTTCTTGATAGGCAGGAAATGAGCCGACTTGGTCAGCCGATCAACCACAACCCATACTGCATCTTTCTTATTCCTTGTCGTGGGAAACCCAGTCACAAAATCCATTGTGATGTGATCCCATTTCCATTCTGGTATGGGTAGGTTCTGAAGTAGACAACTGGGAACCTGATGTTCTGCCTTCACCAGTTGACAAGTGGGACACTTAGCCACCCACTCTGCAACATCAGATTTCATCCTCACCCAATGGTAGTACCTTTTCAGATCCCTATACATCTTGTTCAGTCCAGGATGAACTGAAAACTTAGACTTATGAGCCTGTCTCATAATCTCTTCTTTGAGTTCCTTATCATTAAGAACACTGACCCTCCCATTGACCAAGATGGTACCATTGTCAGTTGTCTGGTACTCGGTCTTGTCATTGGCGGCTACCTTCTTTAGATTTTCATCCAGGCCCTGTGCTTGCCTGATCCTGGTCAGGAGATTGGCCTGGTTCACTGCCTCCAACCCCAATGGCTCATCTGAACCAAACAAGGTGTTGAGGTTCAAGGACCTGATCTTCCCTTCCAGTTCATCCACCTCCCTCTCAGATGACACTTCAGCCCTTCTGCGGCTCAAAGCATCAGCAACTAGGTTAGCTTTCCCAGGATGATAAGCTATGTCCAGATCATAATCTGTAACAAACTCCATCCATCTCCTCTGCCTTAAGTTTAACTCAGGCTGAGTGAATATGTACTTCAAGCTCTAATGGTCTGTGAGTATTTGCACCCTGGCACCATAAAGATATGATCTCCATATCTTTAATGCAAATACTACTGCAGCCATCTCCAAATCATGGGTCGGATAATTACCCTCATGCTTCCTTAGCTGTCGGGAAGCATAGGCTATCACCTTCCCATGTTGTGTCAAAACACAACCAAGACCGGTTATGGAAGCATCCGTATACACCACATAAGGCTGATCAGCCTCAGGCAACACCAGGACAGGTGCATTAGTCAACATGTTCTTGAGTGCTGCAAAACTTTTCGCACACTCCTCAGACCATGTGAACCTCACGTCCTTGCCTGTCAGTTTAGTCATAGGATGAGCTATGCTCGAGAACCCTTGACATATTTCCTGTAATAACCAGCCAACCCTAAGAAGCTTCTAACTTCCGTAGCATTCTTTGGCTGTGGCCATTCCTGGATATATTTGATCTTATCTTGATCCATTGAGACTCCTTTATCAGACACCACATGTCGAAGGAACCCAATGCTTTTCTGCCAGAAACTACACTTGCTTAGCTTAGCAAAGAGCTTCTGTTCTCTCAGGCGGTCCAACACCGCCCTAAGGTGTCTTTCATGGTCCTCCTTTGTCTTGGAATACACGAGTATATCATCAATGAAGATGATCACAAACTCGTCCAAGTATTCCTTAAGATGCCGTTCATCATCTTCATGAATGCAGCAGGTGCATTGGTCAGTCCGAACGGCATAACCACAAACTCATAGTGGCCATACCTAGTTCGGAACGTTGTCTTCCTCACATCATCTGGTGCAATGGGGATTTGATGATACCCAGAGGCCAGGTCAATCTAGGAAAACCACTTGGCTCCACGGAGTTGATCCAACAACTCATCAATCCTGGGTAAAGGGTACTTGTTCTTCACAGTCACCCTGTTCAAACCCCTATAATCAATGCACAACCTAAAGCTACCATCCTTTTTCTTAACAAATAGGACTGGTGCTCCCCAAGGTGATACACTAGGGCGTATGAACCCCTTCTCAAGCAACTCCTCAAGTTGCTTCTTCAGCTCTGCATCTCAGCTGGTGCCATTCTATATGGACTTTTTGATAATGGGGCCGTTCCAGGTTCCAATTCAATGATGAATGGGTCAGCCCTATCAAGGGGAATGCCCTGTAGTGCCCCAAACACATCCTGAAATTCCCGAACCAACGGTATATCCTCTGGGTTACAAGCCCCTACAACCTCATCAGTTTAAATGGTAGCCAAAAAGGCCTCACAACCATTTCCAAGCATGCGTTCTACTTGGACTGCTGAAACCACCAAACTACAAGAGGTTGGCTTGATTCCTTGGTACTTAATCGGGGGTCCAAACTCGTTTTCAAGTTGCACCCTTCCCCGGTGACAATGTAGAGTTGCCCGATACTTTCCCAACCAGTCCATGCCCAAGATCACTTCATGATGCTTGAGGGGGACAACAATCAGATCTATAGGCATCGGCCTATCCAAGATCACCATAGGGATGTCCTTAACCAGACCGAGTGAGTTCATAACTTGCCCTCCGGCCGCACTCACTCGTTCAGGACCATCCCATGTTCCATACTGGAACAAACCTTTTCCTATCATACTTAGACTCACAAAACTATGTGTAGCTCCAGTATCAAATAATGTGTGTGTTTCCACACCACCAATACTTAAAGTCCCTACACAAGACCCATCAAAGTATATCTATCCATCCTAGGTTCCATACCATGCAATTCTACTGGAATTGTAAAAGTAGTAGTCTAGAATGTTACCAGTGATCGCATGGAAAGGCTGAGTCCCATCCACATCCTTGGATAGCTCATACACACGAGGTGTCGAGGTCTGGCCTTGTCCCTGGACTGGCCTGCTAGCCTCCCCACGTCCCTTACTTTGGTTGCCTTGCAACTTAGGGCAATCCCTGCGGTAGTGGCCCTTCTGGCCGCAGTGGTGACAGGTCCTGGACTCACCCAACGGGCTTGGACAATCCTTGGCTGAGTGATCCATCTTACTACATCGAGTACAGGCACCCATGGCCTTCCAGCACTCTCCACCGTGGTATCGACCACACTTAGGGCACTCTGACCTACCACTTGAGGTTTTACCCTCCTCGGTCGAGTCACTTTTCCTCATCTTGTCACCACTCTGACCCGAGGATACCACCACACTCTTCAGCTTCTGCATACCCTCCTCGGTAAGGTTGGTCTCCAGCAAGGCCATCCTCTCAACCAACTCAGAAACCGTGTGGAACTTACAAACAGAACAGTAGGTTCGAAGTTCCACCCTTAGGCCTCGGATGAACCTTCGGACTTGAACCTTCTCATCCTCCAGTTCTCTTCCCACATACCTCCTGAGTCGGTTGAACTCTTCTTCATACTCACGAACTGTCCTCCGTCCCTGAGTCAAGTCCAGGAACTTGGACTCCAAACGATCCCACGCCTCAGTAGGAAAGTACTTATGGTTGAACTCAACCTCAAAGTCAGCAAAGTGCTCAATGGTACCATTGGTACGCTTGTCCAAAGCTAACCACCAATTATGTGCATCTCCCTCCAGGAAGTGTACTGCTATGTCCTTCTGGTAATCCTCAGGACATCGTGTGGACTTGAAGTTTCGAACCAACCTGGTTCGCCACTCGTCCGCTTCCATAGGATCAACACTTCCAGCAAAGTGTTTGGTTCCCAACTTGGAGATATGCTCCAGCACCTTCAGGTAGTCCATACCATGCACTAGCCTGACCGGTGGGTCTATCTCTATCACCTCAGCCACATGGCCAGCATCAACATCAGCCACTCCAGCAGGAACCCGAACCGGGGGATTAGCCTGTCCCACAGACGAGTTCACCAATGGTGTGAACGCCTGTGTCAAGGAGGCTATCTGAGCTCCCATGATCTGCATAGCCTCCACCAAGCCCCTTATGGTCGGCTCAATAACCTCCTCGGCACCAGTGACCCGAACATTGTTTGCATCAACATTCTGGCCACTCCCAGCACCAACGTTGGACGACCCAGTATCGTCTCCATGGACTTGCTCTTGCTGCTCGTCCACATTAGTTTCATTAACCTCAGTAGGAAGAGTTGGACCCACTGGAAGTCCGGTTGCATTGTCCACCTGCTCCACAAGAGCCGGTAGCACTTTGGTTGGAATGGTTCCAGCTGGTAACACTCCGGTCTGTTCAGCACCATCCTGCCCCACTGCTCCAGACTCTCCAGTTGCCTCCTTTCCTTTCCGAGATTTATACCTTCTTGTACCCTTAGGAGTTACAAGCACAAACAAAAGGTTAGTCCACAACTGAACACACAAACCTCAGTATGGAACACATAATCATTAAGTGTTGTCCTAAACAGGATCAAGCATGCTCTGATACCAACTTGTACACCCCGATCCGGCCGACTAGGCCGTGGTCGAAGCCTTACGTCGCTCGGTCCACTTCCTGGCCGAACCTCTTAATTTTTGCCCTTTATTTATAATATCGCCTAAAGGCGAGGGCTAACTTAAACCTTAGCTAAAGACTTCCCTAGTCATTAATAGCATAGATCCTTTCAACAGATACGCAGCGGATTATTCTCTAATTAACCATTGTTCTAAAACCAATCTAACACTTGTCTGGTCGAATCACCTTAGCCTTGGCCAGTTTACTCAACTACCAATTAGCTTAAAGGTCAATCCTAAACCCAAACCAAGCCATACGATTCTGAGGTTCCATTCCCCTAAACCATTCTATCTAGATCTACATAAGTAAATGCTAGATCATACCTTTGCCACATCTATGGAGCTTATTAGCTCATCGGTCCTCCACTGACTTGAATTGCTTTTGCTTAACAGCTGGACCACGATCACTCAATGATCTTACTTAAGGTCCTGATCTTGACTCCTGCATCAAACAACTCCCCTAGGTACTTAGTCATTCAACCAACCATCCCCATAGACATAAGTAACCTTTGAGAAGTCTTCAAAAGGATAAGGATATGTATTTGGCCTATCTCAGCTCAAGCACAATCCGAAATCCTTTTGCCTTATAGGCAATAGTGCCAAGTTCATCTTCTGGACTGACAAAGCTCATGAGATCCTAAGTCAATCAACCAACCATCCTCACATGACTTGGAACTGATGAGTCATCATCTGGCCTGACCGGCCTTGGGACTTAATCCAGACAACATATATGACTTGTTCATACCAACCAATGCATTCATTAATCAGGTTAGTACCGATACTTTGAACCATCATTCAGAGGTCAGGTCATCCTGGACTCACCCAACGGGCTTGGACAATCCTTGGCTGAGTGATCCATCTTACTACATCGAGTACAGGCACCCATGGCCTTCCAGCACTCTCCACCGTGGTATCGACCACACTTAGGGCACTCTGACCTACCACTTGAGGTTTTACCCTCCTCGGTCGAGTCCCTTTTCCTCATCTTGTCACCACTCTGACCCGAGGATACCACCACACTCTTCAGCTTCTGCATACCCTCCTCGGTAAGGTTGGTCTCCAGCAAGGCCATCCTCTCAACCAACTCAGAAACCGTGTGGAACTTACAAACAGAACAGTAGGTTCGAAGTTCCACCCTTAGGCCTCGGATGAACCTTCGGACTTGAACCTTCTCATCCTCCAGTTCTCTTCCCACATACCTCCTGAGTCGGTTGAACTCTTCTTCATACTCACGAACTGTCCTCCGTCCCTGAGTCAAGTCCAGGAACTTGGACTCCAAACGATCCCACGCCTCAGTAGGAAAGTACTTATGGTTGAACTCAACCTCAAAGTCAGCAAAGTGCTCAATGGTACCATTGGTACACTTGTCCAATGCTAACCACCAATTATGTGCATCTCCCTCCAGGAAGTGTACTGCTATGTCCTTCTGGTAATCCTCAGGACATCGTGTGGACTTGAAGTTTCGAACCAACCTGGTTCGCCACTCGTCCGCTTCCATAGGATCAACACTTCCAGCAAAGTGTTTGGTTCCCAACTTGGAGATATGCTCCAGCACCTTCAGGTAGTCCATACCATGCACTAGCCTGACCGGTGGGTCTATCTCTATCACCTCAGCCACATGGCCAGCATCAACATCAGCCACTCCAGCAGGAACCCGAACCGGGGGATTAGCCTGTCCCACAGACGAGTTCACCAATGGTGTGAACGCCTGTGTCAAGGAGGCTATCTGAGCTCCCATGATCTGCATAGCCTCCACCAAGCCCCTTATGGTCGGCTCAATGACCTCCTCGGCACCAGTGACCCGAACATTGTTTGCATCAACATTCTGGCCACTCCCAGCACCAACGTTGGACGACCCAGTATCGTCTCCATGGACTTGCTCTTGCTGCTCGTCCACATTAGTTTCATTAACCTCAGTAGGAAGAGTTGGACCCACTGGAAGTCCGGTTGCATTGTCCACCTGCTCCACCAGAGCCGGTAGCACTGTGGTTGGAATGGTTCCAGCTGGTAACACTCCGGTCTGTTCAGCACCATCCTGCCCCACTGCTCCAGACGCTCCAGTTGCCTCCTTTCCTTTCCGAGATTTATACCTTCTTGTACCCTTAGGAGTTACAAGCACAAACAAAAGGTTAGTCCACAACTGAACACACAAACCTCAGTATGGAACACATAATCATTAAGTGTTGTCCTAAACAGGATCAAGCATGCTCTGATACCAACTTGTACACCCCGATCCGGCCGACTAGGCCGTGGTCGAAGCCTTACGTCGCTCGGTCCACTTCCTGGCCGAACCTCTTAATTTTTGCCCTTTATTTATAATATCGCCTAAAGGCGAGGGCTAACTTAAACCTTAGCTAAAGACTTCCCTAGTCATTAATAGCATAGATCCTTTCAACAGATACGCAGCGGATTATTCTCTAATTAACCATTGTTCTAAAACCAATCTAACACTTGTCTGGTCGAATCACCTTAGCCTTGGCCAGTTTACTCAACTACCAATTAGCTTAAAGGTCAATCCTAAACCCAAACCAAGCCATACGATTCTGAGGTTCCATTCCCCTAAACCATTCTATCTAGATCTACATAAGTAAATGCTAGATCATACCTTTGCCACATCTATGGAGCTTATTAGCTCATCGGTCCTCCACTGACTTGAATTGCTTTTGCTTAACAGCTGGACCACGATCACTCAATGATCTTACTTAAGGTCCTGATCTTGACTCCTGCATCAAACAACTCCCCTAGGTACTTAGTCATTCAACCAACCATCCCCATAGACATAAGTAACCTTTGAGAAGTCTTCAAAAGGATAAGGATATGTATTTGGCCTATCTCAGCTCAAGCACAATCCGAAATCCTTTTGCCTTATAGGCAATAGTGCCAAGTTCATCTTCTGGACTGACAAAGCTCATGAGATCCTAAGTCAATCAACCAACCATCCTCACATGACTTGGAACTGATGAGTCATCATCTGGCCTGACCGGCCTTGGGACTTAATCCAGACAACATATATGACTTGTTCATACCAACCAATGCATTCATTAATCAGGTTAGTACCGATACTTTGAACCATCATTCAGAGGTCAGGTCGTCCATACTCAACCACGATCAGATCTTACACGGCCTTCCTTTAACAATCACACTTAGGCTCAGTATCAATTGTCTACGACACATAGTACTAGCCACACACTTCGTCATGACACTTAGCCCATCTCGAAGCTATCAACACCAAGGTTGATATCTAGAAGCATCACATCAATACTCTTACTCCAGCAACGTGAATATCCATACTAGTGTTCGGCCATCGAACCATCGTCATGAAACATGATCCGACCACTAGACTTGATAAGCCATCATCCACTTAGCATGTACTGATATAACCGGCCTTCCATTGCCATCATGTGGGTCTACAGCCTACATAAGGCATATGGCGCCTATCCTACTCACCAACCCAAAGTTGATTGTAAGATATCCCACTTAGCCTTTGCGGCTAGAACCATCCAACCATAGCTGGGTTGTCCATAGTCTCGTCTAACCGTTTGGTTAAGATCAAGGTGCGATCGGCCAGTTATAACTCCGGCTCAAAGGCTCACGGACCTTCTTACCTGATCCGACCCAAAGCCTGGATCCATACCACAGAGTAAGGCCCAAGACCAAACCGGATTTCCTTGCAACCAATCAGACCTTGCGACACAACACTCCGGTTAAACTAACCGTATGTCTGTTCGACTATGCAGCCACGGACTGTCCACTTGGTTCGGCCTAAGCCTTGAACCAATGGTACCGTTTGGAACTCACACCTTTTGGGAACTAGTACCCTTTGGACACACGTGCCTCTTGGCAACTCATGACCCTTGGCAACTTGCACCCATTCAGATATTCCAACCATTCGACCTAACCGTCCATAGGGACTGTCTGGTTCGTGTGTGTGTCCGGCCTATGGCCAAAGGACCACGCCTTAACCTACACAAGTCATGAACTATTGTGACTGTTCAGGGTAGGGTTTCAGCCGTTCAGAACAGAACAGAACCGCCCCTATCCAATCGGATCACCTGAGGCCAGTCAGATCATGCGCGCGCCTAACTTGTCGGTTATGGACCGCGACCGTATTACTCAACCAGAACCACGGTTATAACAAATCCCAACACATCAACAAGGCCACGCCAATATACAGGAGGAGTAGAAGAAGAAATAGATGAAAAGAATAAGAAGAATAGGACACAATCCAAACGCCCATGGCTAGACCGGTTCGGACTGTCCGATGGTCTTAGCCGATGAGTCGGTGGTTACCCCACTGACCCTATCTGACTGAACCACGGGGTTGGAGTCCTTCTCCAGACCTTTCTCTATGCCTTGGATATCCATAACCACACGGCCTCCTCTCTCCTAAACCGTTCTCCTTGCCGGAGATACTAAACCACCACAACCGAGCCTTTTCCGGCTTGGATCCTCGGTTCTCATTGGGGGACCCCTTTGTTTAGGACGTGTGTCCTTTGTCTTAGACAGAATAAGACTGAATGAGAATGAAAAAATGAATTGATCTCTGGTCGTGCATCCTATATATAGGCAACCAAAGGTCATGTGCGAAGGGACACATCCCTCCGAAGCATCCTTTTAGGACAGATCTTGGCCATCGATTACAATCAACGGTCCAGATCGTACCTGTTCGGAAATGGAAGGTTCAAGACCTTATAGGCACGTCCTACCCAAGCCCAGACTTGGTACCCAAGCCCACGGCCTGCCCACAAGAACCCAACGACTCATGGACCACATGGCCGGACCTCATGGCCCGCCACTGACCCGGACCCGTACCATCGGCCCAAAACCCAAACAGTCCGTCGAGCTGAGATGAGCTGACTCCCAGCTGCCTTAGATGAGTGAGCTAGTAGTCCAGATGGTTGAGCTGACTTAACTTGGAACGAGCTAGGCTGAGCTTGACCGAGCTACGTCTAGCTGATCGAGCTTCCCGTAAGAATTGCCCAGCTTTCGTACAGCTTGTTCTAGCTGACTTCTTTCTCTTATAAGGTTAAGTCTCAGAATCCTGATGTCATTAACCTTCTATCTTGGCCATGGAACGCTTGCCTTAAGGTCCTAAGACCGGCTGGTTCGTTTCCACAAACCATGGCCGTCCCGACGGTCCTTATCCAGGATCGCGGATGTTACAAGTATCCTAAGGACAGATTTCTATTCAAAGACTCTCTTTGATAAAAATAAACAAACTGAATATTATTTCTTAAGGATTGAAAGGTGATTTACGATGAATACTAGACAGATCTTATATAGGCTCGTGCCTTAACTTAGCTAGAAAACTAAAACAAAGAAAGAAGCAAACAAATAAGGAAAACCGATAAAACTAGCCGTTGGAAGATATCATGGATCCAAAAGCTTTCTTCAAGGGATTTGATTCTGGTTTGTATCTGGACGGTTTGAGGGTGTAGGTAAGGTTCTTGGGAACATCTTGAATGCTGAAGACTTGGCCGAAATCTGTGTAGTCTTGGCTTGAAAAAAGCTGTTGGGAATTGATGGGCAATAATTCCAAAAATAGCTCCAAAGATGGCAAGTCTGATCTTGCTTGAATCCGTGTGCTCTGGTGAGTGCTGGTGCATCTTAAGACTCTTAGGCACGTAAGGAATGCTTCCAAAACGCTGCAGCTTTAATGGTTTGGTCGTGGGTCATTTATTCTCCAAAGTGGGGATGCATCCAATTTAGGAAAGTTCCTAAACAATAAGATCCTTCTGATCATGTGGGCTCTGGTGCATGGTAAGAACTCTTCTACTCCTTCTGGTTCGTTGGATATACTTCTCAGATGCTTAGAAACATCTCCTGGTCGCCATTGTTCGGTTTGACTAAGATTGAACCGGTGAGACTCCAAATTAGGCAATTGCAAAACTGGATTGACCGGTTTAGGGAACTGGGCCATAACTCCATATTTCCGTGGACTTTTCTCCTCATTTTTGGCTTGCTGGAAAGATAATAGATCCATCTTGAATTCCATGCTTTGATTTGGTTCGGAACGCGGTTTGGTTGGGCTTGAAACAACTTCTAAACTCGGATGCTCGCAGATGGACGGGCTGGAGAACCGCCGGTTTGTAAAATTTATATCTTCTTGATCCAAGATTATTTGAAGCTGATTCTAACTGTTCTTGACTCCTTGTTGAGTGTAGAATGCATGAAAATTGGTTTCATGGCAAAATTCTTCATGGTTGGAAAGATACGCCTGTTTTACTGAACACATATACTGGTTAGCCCTTTGGTTAGCTGATTTGTGTAACTGCTTGGCCTCTGGTTCAGGTACTGATTTGATGGCCCCATCACACAGGAAGTCCGTGGCTGTCCATCAGTACACATATCAGCACGCTGGTCCTTGGATTCAACACGCTGACCCTTCCCGTGGACTGTTCGGGTGATTTTGGCCCACGTGGGCTGTCTGTTCAGTACACACAGGACGTCCGTGGGTGTCCGTCAGCACACACAGGACATCCGTGTGTGTCCGTCAGCACACACAGGACGTCCGTGGCTGTCCGTGTGTGTCCGTGTGTGTCCGACAGCACACACATGACGTTTGTGGCTGTCTAGCAGTACCCATATCAGCACGTTGGTCCTTGGACTCAGCACGCTGACTGTAAGACCCGATCCTGGCCGACCAGGCCGCGGTCGATGCCTCACGTCGCTCGGTCGATACCCTGACCGAACCTCTCAAAATTTTCGCCCTTTATTTAAAACATCGCCCATAGGCGAGGGCTAACTCAGATCTTAGCTCAAGACTACCATAGTCTTTCCTAGCTTAGATCAATACAACACATACACAGCGGAATAATATCATCATTCATTGGTCTATAACCAATCTAATACTTGTCCGGTCGAATCAACTCAGCTAATGGTTAGTATACTCAACTACCAGCTAGCTCCAAGGTTGATTCTGAACACGAACCAAGTCATACAAATCTGAGGTTCCGTCTCCCTAACCATTCTATCTAGATCTATGCAACATTGCTAGATCATACCTTTGCCACATCCACGGAGCTTGTTAGCTCATCGGCCCAGCTACTCTAGCTGAATGAACTCATATACCAGCTGATCGAGCTGTCATATACTGCGTCCAGCTCCTTTACACACACAAAACAACTCCCTTAGGTACTTAGTCATTCAGCCAACCATCCCCACAGACATAGGTAACCCTTGAGAAGTCTTCAAACAGCTAAGGACATGCATCTGGCCCTTATCGGCTCATGCACTGTCCCACATCCTTTTACCTTATCAACTTATGATACCAAGTCCAGCTCATGGAATAACAACACCCATCAGATCCTGAGTCAATCAACCAACCACCCCACATGACCCATAACTGATGAGTCTTCACACGTACCTAACCGGCCATGGAACCATGTCCCAACGAAGCCGATCAGTCCTCCTCTTACCACTGGTGCATCCTTTGATCAATCTGATCAGACACCTTGATCCATCACCTATGGATCAGGTCATCCATCCTTGCCAAAGATCAGATTACACACGGCCTTCTTTTGATAAACACACCGGCCCCATACTTGTGGTCCATGCCACTTAGTACTGGCCTTACTCGCCTCCACAGCTTGGTGCTGGTTTCAAATGAATTGGACCTTGCACCGCATATGGTTCCTCATGTACTAGGATCCCCATGTGTCTCCTCCATGATTCGGATCATTGATTCACACCATGACCAGAACTAACACACACACCATGATCCACCATGGATCACTATCCAATGAGTGGCCTCTAACTTCCATCCCACATGGATGAGTAAGATCAACTAAGATCCGCCCCTTATCTCAGGGTCCTGGATCCTTAGTTTACATCACAACATATGGTCTTCAAGGGGCGTGCAATACATGGCCTTAACCGCACCACAAGAGACAGAAACATAACCTTGAAAGTAATTATAAAATCAGGTACCTTATACATGATCAGATTAGATCAAGTGCCTTTCCTTATTATGTTCGGCCATGCTCCTCCAGTGCACGCCTCTATAAATCCTTATCACATACCTCCTGTATTGATAAGAACCATTCATGGGTCGCACCGCTGATCCCTTCCATGGAACTTCCATGAAACCAGTTTCTACACTGCATCCACCTTCAAGGCTATTCATGCCATTGTGAGGGAAGTCCGGCCTTCTCCCTTCTCTCCTGGGTATTTGTGTGTGTTTCCAAGATACAGGGGAAGCCTAGGACGTGTTCATCCGTGGTGAAAACTGTTGGGGTCAAAATCGGTCACGACAGAATCAATGCCTGAAAGTCCGTAAAAGTCAGCATGAACGTTTTTACGAAAAAGTAATCTTCGTAAAGATATCTTTACAAAGAGCCTTGCGGTAAAATCTTGTTCAAACCTCAATCAAATCTCAATACCGATTGTACGAAGGAAACATACATGTATCCAATTCGGCCGCGGACAAGCTCGAGTACGGCAATCGGACCACGGACAAGCCAAGCTCGATCGAACGCGGCGACCAAGCATGCACACAGCTCGGTCGCTACGTAGCGACCGAGTTCGAGCCAAGCTCGGTCGCTACGTGGCGACCGAGCTCGAGCCAAGCTTGATCGCTACATAGAGACCGAGCGTCCGTCCTGCTCGGTCGCTACGTAGCGACCGAGCTCGAGCCAAGCTCGGTCGCTACGTAGCGACCGAGCGTCTGTCCCGCTCGGTCGCTACGTAGCGACAGAGCTCGAGCCAAGCTCGGTCGCTACGTAGCGACCGAGCGTGCATGCTGTACGGTCGTTACGTAGCGACCGAACTCTTCCGAAACGTCGATACGACACCAATTCATGCATTCTCTTCTATCCTACGATGCTATCTCCCAAAGACCGTAGCGAACTCAGTTCATGTCTTACGACCATTCTAAAACATCAATCAAACTTTGCGGTAAAAACCGCGGAAAGTTCGTTCTTTATCGAAAGAAGTCGTAATAATTGTTTCGAGTCGGAAGACGGCCCAAAGGGACCTAAGACACGACTCGAGGCCCAACTTACGATTTCTTAACCAAAAGCCCATAAACCGTATGACGGTTTACGCTTGGCGCGCAAGGAAGGATAAATGTCAAGTTTCCGCGGATAAATACAAAATTTTGAGGATAAATACGAAGATCGGAAAAAATGGAATATCTCCATTTTATGCTATGACGGCTTAAGGGCAGAAGATTAAAAGTGTAAACCGACCTTGGAGCTAGTATATAAGGAGTCCTAGGCGAGAGGCATGGAGAGAACTTTTTAGACTCCGAATTCTCTGCACTTAGAAACTTTAGGCTTTACTCTCGACAAGTTCGGTTTCTATGACTGGCACTCAATTACTAGACAAACTCGCCCAGGCAGTTCGATCTCTTGTCCAGCTCTATCAATTGAACTACGTTCGGCTTGATCCTCGAAAGGGGTACGTAGGCACCCTTTAACAAGGTTCAGTCCAAAATCAATCAAAAACCTTTTATGTAACTTTTTCGTCTTTTTTTATCGAGCTGCGACTCAACTAGGTTTGAGATTTTAGGAAGCTAGAACTAAGTAACTCGCTGACAGCCTTTGCGGCCAAAGCTCTTATGATCTCTTGTAATGATCGCAACGCTCTTACGCGGACTCGAAATAAGATCTAATGTTTTCTCTAAACTCGTTTGTTATCTTTTCATGATTTCCGCATATATTCGGTCACTTGTCGTTGGCTCTCGCAGAGATCCGGGACCTCTGGGAAATTAGGGTTTTCCTAGTTTCCTTATTTAAACGGAAATCGACAGTGCAAATTTCGGTTCCCACAGTTTGGCGCTAGAAGGAGGGGGGGGTTACGGATTACTCTTACTCATGGCCACAAAACGCTTGATCGAAACTATGTCTGGATATATGAAAGACAAACTCGCAGCACTGATTGCTCCTATGTTCAACAAAATTGAAAGCCTTGCTGCGACCTCCCGCCACAGGAAGAGCACTAAAAGAAGCTCGCGATTTCTCTTTCTGAACGAACGCACACGCTGCTCGGTCGCTACGTAGCGACCGAGCACGCACACTACTCGGTCGCTACGTAGCGACCGAGCACGCATACCGCTCGGTCACTACGTAGCGACCGAGCACGCAGACTGCTCGGTCACTACGTAGCGACCGAGCACGCACACTGCTCGATCGCTACATAGCGATCGAGCTCAACCAACTCTCCACTCGCTATGTAGCGACCGGTAAGGCCTCAGAAAGGTCCTCCTTTGGGTTATCTTGTGAATCCTCATCGCCACGCTTTTCGTTTCGTCTCAATCGGAGTTTCCGTTGAGATTTTACGACGAAAACAAGTAGGACTCTTCTTGGCTTGCTTCCACTCGCTACGTAGCGACCTGTCAGGCCGTCAGTCGCTATGTAGCGACCTGTAAGGCCTCAGAAAGGTCCTCCCTTGGGTTCTCTTGTGAATCCTCATCGCCACGCTTTTCGTTTCGTCTCAATCGGAGTTTCCGTTGAGATTTTACGACGAAAACAAGTAGGACTCTTCCTGGCTTGCTTCCACTCGCTACGTAGCGACCTGTCAGGCCGTCAGTCGCTACATAGCGACCTGTCAGACCGTCAGTCGCTGCATAGCAACCTGTAAGGCCTCAGAAAGGTCCTCCTTTGGGTTCTCTTTTGAATCCTCATCGAAATGCTTTTCGTTTCGTCTCAATCGGAGTTTCCGTTGAGATTTTACGACAAAAACAAGTAGGACTCTTCTTGGCCTGCTTCCACTCGCTACGTAGCGACCTGTCAGGCCGTCAGTCGTTACGTAGCGACCTGTAAGGCCTCTGAAAGGTCTTCCTTTGGGTTGTCTTTTGAATCCTCATTGAAATGCTTTTCGTTTCGTCTCAATCGGAGTTTCCGTTGAGATTTTACGACGAAAACAAGTAGGACGCTTCTCGGCTTGCTTCCACTCGCTACATAGCGACCTGTCAGACTGTCAGTCGCTACGTAGCGACCTGTAAGGCCTCAGAAAGGTCCTCCTTTAGGTTGTCTTTTGAATCCTCGTCGAAACGCTTTTCGTTTCGTCTCAATCGGAGTTTCCGTTGAGATTTTACGACGAAAACAAGTAGGACTCTTCTCGGCTTGCTTCCACTCGCTACATAACGACCTGTCAGGCCGTCAGTCGCTACGTAGCGACCTGTAAGGCCTCAGAAAGGTCCTCCTTTAGGTTTTCTTTTGAATCCTCATCGAAACGCATTTCGTTTCGTCTCAATCGAAGTTTCCGTTAAGATTTTACGACGAAAACAAGTAGGACGCTTCTCGGCTTGCTTCCACTCGCTACATAGCGACCTGTCAGACTGTCAGTCGCTACGTAGTGACCTGTAAGGCCTCAAAAAGCTCCTCCTTTGTGTTCTCTTTTGAATCCCGATCAAAACGCTTTTCGTTTCGTCTCAATCGAAGTTTCCATCGAGATTTTACGACAAAAACAAATAAGACTCGTCTAAACTTATTCGCTTGCTCCTACTCGCCCTTACGTCCAGCTTTGTATTCTCCTTCAAATCTCGATCGAAACGTCTCTTGTTTCTATCGGAGTTACCATTGAAACTTTACGATAAAAAAAAAAACCGCAAAGACTTGTTTTCTCGCATGGATTCAGATTAATCGTATAAAAACGGCAACGGTTAACTCAACATCTTAGCCGCCTTAACTATACGATTACGTTGAACCTTTTTACAAAAATCGACGTCTTATCTAAGGAGAAGATAACAGTCAAGTTCGGAAGATAAATATCAAGTTTCAAAGGATAAACACCAATATCGGAAATGGCGAACATAAACGAGAAGAGGAAAGGGAAAGGAGCAAGCAAAACTGAGAAGAAACAAAACTGCATCTTCGAGAGAACTAAGGTATTTCCGACTTGAAATTTTTGAAATCAGACTTGGAATTTTCGTAGGAAATTACTTTGAGGCTGTCATAGAACTTTAGGGAACGTAAAACCTAGGCGGATAGTCTAGCGAACTAAGATTTAAGCAATTTTTCTTGTCTCGATATATTGTTCCATAATTGTTCATCTAGATCTTGCAACCGATCTAAACTCTCCGAAAGTCGAGAAACGATCGCCACGCATACCAAGCTCGCTTCCTAAAGGGAGAAAAAGTTAAAGACATGAACGTCATCTTAAAACCGATTCATTTCTGGCAATTTTCTCGGAACCGACATATCCCAAGTCGTCAACTTGGAAACAACCAAATCACAGTCCAAGCGTCGTCTATAAATCGTCCCGAATTATCGATCATTCCAAACATCAGAAGAAGAAACGTACACAACCCTTCAAAGTATCGGTTCAACCGTTTTCTTTCGTAAAAAAAAGGGGGGAGTAGGTACGTATACTATACTCGTATACTCCCAAACGTCAAAAACTTCTGCAAATCGTCAAGAATAGGCAAACGACAATCTTAATATTCGTCTAAACGCTAGCAGCATATCCAGACGATCATGAACATAATCTCAAAAAATATACATCATTTCTTGTCGCAATCATGCGTACAGAAAACTTGTACCAATATCAAACTGAAACTCGACGATTAGCCAAAGTATTGAAGCCTTTTCCGGCTTCAGAAAGCTAGTTTCGTTTTAAAATTTTTTTACGAGAAATCTTCAATCACCAAACATTTCTTTCAGTTTCCGTTGTACCAAGTAAGTCACGGAAAAGCATCGAAAACATTTGCGACGAAGAAAACTCGAGAATAGATGTAGCATCGTGCACGTTAAAAGGAGCACTTTCCTCCCGATGGTTAGCTAGATCCACCTCTGGATGACCAATTCATTCAAGAAACGAATGTGTCATGAGAATCCTCTCAAAAAACCTATGAAAAACGTTCTGCGACTAGATCGTATTGAAATAAACTTCGGTAATCCTCCATGAGTAACTCCAAGCAATTTTTACCTAAGATCAAAATCACAGAAGGAACGTTTCTTGTAAAACCCGCAGAAACAACGCTACTTTGACATATGTATACATATCAATGATTTACAACCTTCGTAAAACCGGTTATATGATATGATAAATTATCGTATAGCCCACAGTCAGAAATGATATGATAAATTTTCCGTAACGAAACTAAGTCCTAACAACCAAACGGTTAACGGAAAATCTAACTTTTCGAAAATTGACCAAGTTCAATACGCTCCTTCAAGCCCGCAACGTTTTAACCGTAATACGCGGCATGTAAGGAAAAATTCATAACAAAGCTCCTAGAGCTATACGAAACATCCTAAAGAATCCACGAAATAGATCTCGGAAGGCCAACACTTCACAAAACACTATGAAGGAAAACGCCTGTTCCCATGGACAAATTTACATGACACCTCAGTCATAATTCCTCGATCGCAAATAAAACTATTAGCATCCAAACAGGAACAACAATTTTGGCTGCGAACATTCGTAGTCAAACCAGAATGTTTCTCAAACGCAGGGCTAAGACTAAACCCTCGCAACATCGCGAAACATCTACAAACCCGCGAACATTTCAAGCCCAAAACGCGGCATACGAAAGAATAACAAATCTTCAGCATCACGAGACGTCGCAGACACCTGAAGATTCATTCTTCGACGAAATTTCTTTCCTCGATAAAAACATTTTCTTGGAAGACCAGACAGTCATACGCACTAACATCTTCTCAAAACATATCCTTCGCGAAGACTCGAAACGGTATTTTTTACCATTAAGTTTGTTGCTGATCACAACAAACTCTCAACGTCCTAAACAGACTTAGCCATCTCGTAGAGATGACTCTCGTACATCCGACACAAGGATAATAGCGCTATAAAAGAAATCCGAAATTTTGGTTCAGCATTTCCGATCTCCGGAGAGATGCTCGATTCCAACCATACAAGTCGTATAAGCCGAGAACCTATCGCGGACTTTAAATCGGTATGGAATCAGGATGAAACTGAAACGGGATACGTAAGTCGAATTAGTCATCGCACCCTCTAAAACCAGGAGTAAACCTAGGTCTTGCCCTAAACCCAGCGCACTGGTCTCTAACATCTCTAGGCATAGTATCAAACACCCTGATACGAGATCCCAAAATTTGTCTCTTTGCCAATATTCGAGAATCTTCAGAAATCCCCAAGTTTACACACTGCGGAAAACTCTCGAAACAGATTACGGATATAGCAATTCACACAGAGTTAGATTACGAGATGACAACTCGTAGTTTTCCTTCTACATCCATACAAAATGCCATCGGCAGCAACACGCCTTATAACCGCTACATAAAAACTAGACCATAAAGGTCTCACTAGAAAACTAGTCATAAGATCCTTAACTCAAAGACGAACTACGAAAGGCTTGATCCCTTCAACATGGGTACGTAGGCAGCCGTCATAAGGCGCAGCCCCAATCTTATCGCGTTCTATTTTTAGAAGAGCGAGAAAACCATTTACCACTGACCTTTTCAACCATTAATTCCGCCTAACTCACCTTACTTGCCTAACTTGCTAGGCCACTCGCTAGAACCTCACGCTGTAAGCTCATGGTTCTAACGAGCTGGGGGGCTAACTGTTGGGGTCAAAATCGGTCACGACGGAATCAATGCCTGAAAGTCCGTAAAAGTCAGCATAACCGTTTTTACGAAAAGTAATCTTTGTAAAGATATCTTTACGAGCAGCCTTGCAGTAAAATATCGTCCAAATCTCAATCGAACCACTAAATACCGATTGTCCGAAGGAAACGTACATGTATGCAAATCGGCCGCGGACAAGCTCGAGTATGGAAATCAGACCGCGGACAAGCCAAGCTCGATCGATACGCGGCGACCAAGCATGCACACAGCTCGGTCGCTACGTAGCGACCGAGCGTCCGCCCCGCTCGGTCGCTACATAGCGACCGAGCATCCGTCTCGCTCGGTCGCTACGTAGCGACCGAACGTTCATCCCGCTCGGTCGCTACGTAGCGACCGAGCTGTGTGCATGCTTGTTTTATATTTCTGTGATCTCTTTTACTGGTTTTGTGTTTGGAAATTCAACAGGAACCATGGGAGAAGAAAGCAGTCAGAACAATGGAATGGATCAACTACTACTTGATGCTTTGACTGCACGCATGACTACTGTGATGACTACTTTGATGGATCAGAGACTAGAAAACTTCAGAACTGAGGTTTCCCATTCAGAACGTGAGAGATCTAGGAGGAGTCCAAATCAGTCTGCTTCAGAAAGCTATTATAGTCATAACAACATATCCAATGGCACCAGGAGAAGGAGACGTAATCAAGAAGCAAGGCCACAAACCAATGATCCTCTTGGTAGTTTGAAACTGAAGATTCCTGAGTTTAAAGGCACTGCTGATCCTGAAGAGTATTTAGAGTGGGAAAAGAAGATTGAACTTGTGTTCAATTGTAGAAACTACACACAAGAGTACAAAATGAAACTTGCTCCTACTGAGTTCAAAGAGTATGCGCTAAGTTGGTGGGATAACTTGGTTACAGCAAGAAGAAGGGCTGGAGATTTTCCTGTTGAAACCTGGAACCAGATGAAGGTGATTATGAGGAAGAGATTTGTACCAAGCCATTACCACAGAGAGCTGCACTTCAAGCTCAGAACACTGTCTCAGGGAAGTAAATCAGTTGAAGAATATTATAAGGAGATGGAAACCCTTATGCTGAGAGCTGATATACAAGAAGACAGAGAAGCAACAATGGCCAGATTCATGGGTGGTCTAAACCGAGACATCATGGACAGACTTGAAGTTCATCATTATGTTGAGATGGAAGAGCTTCTGCACAAGGCAATTATGTTTGAACAGCAGTTGAAAAGAAGAAGTTACAAGTCTAGCTATGGAACAAGCAAGCCACACTACCAGAAGGACGAAAAGACCAGAGAATCCAAACCATTCTCCAAGCCTAAAGGGGAGGAACAAAGTACTAAAGGAAAGGAAGTAGCCACTGCATCCAAAACCAGAGACATACAGTGCTACAAGTGTAAAGGTTATGGACACTATGCCAGTAGCTGCTCCAACAAAAGGGTAATACTCATCAGAGATAATGGGGAGATTGAATCAGAGGAAGAGGAACAATCTGAGTCTGAAGAAGAAAGAGTGGAGATGCCAGCTCGTGGAGAGTTACTTGTCGCAAGAAGAACACTGAATCTGCAAGCCAAGATTGTTGGAGATGAGCAAAGAGAGAATCTGTTTCATACTCGCTGTATGGTTCAAGGCAAGGTGTGCAGTTTGGTTATAGATGGAGGAAGCTGTACCAACGCTGCAAGTGAAACCATGGTTGAGAAACTTGGTCTGAAGATCATGAAAAGGCCAACAACTTACAAGTTACAGTGGCTTAATGATGAAGGAGAGCTGGAGGTGAAACACCAAGTCAAGATACCATTGTCTATAGGGAAGTATGAGGATGAGATATTGTGTGATGTCTTACCAATGGATGCGGGACACATACTGCTTGGAAGGCCTTGGCAATCCGATAGAAGAACTCTTCATGATGGGTTCACAAACAGATACTCGTTTGAGTACAAGGGAAAGAAGACTGTCTTAGTTCCTTTAACACCGCAAGAAGTCCATCTTGATCAGATAGCTTTGAAGAAAAATAAAGCTTCATCAGAACCAAAGACAAAACAACCTGCCAATCTGTTGCTTCAACCAAAGGGAAGTTCTTTACCTCACTTGCTATTTGTTTTTAAAGAATGCCTAAACATAACAAAGCCAGTGCAGGATCTTCCTAGCAAAATACAGATGCTTTTGCAGGAATTCAAAGATGTTTTTCCAGAAGAAGCTCCACAAGGATTACCACCTATCAGAGGAATAGAGCATCAAATCGATTTTATTCCAGGAGCTTCACTTCCAAACAAGCCAGCCTATAGAACCAACCCTGTGGAGACCAAGGAACTACAACAACAAGTCACTGAGCTTATGGAGAAAGGTCATATCCGTGAAAGCATGAGCCCATGTGCAGTTCCAGTCTTGCTTGTACCAAAGAAAGATTGTAGTTGGAGAATGTGTGTCGATTGCAGAGCCATCAACAATATCACTGTAAAGTATCGACACCCCATTCCTAGATTAGATGATATGATTGATGAATTGCATGGTTCTAGCATCTTTTCTAAGGTTGATTTGGAAAGTGGGTATCACCAGATTAGAATGAAAGAGGGTGATGAGTGGAAAACCGCTTTTAAAACAAAACAAGGGTTATATGAATGGTTAGTGATGCCATTTGGGCTGACGAATGCACCTAGTACTTTCATGAGACTAATGAACCATGTTCTTAGATCATTTATAGGTCATTTCGTTGTGGTTTACTTTGATGACATTCTGATCTACAGTAAGAACTTGGATGAACATATTGAGCATCTTAGAAAGGTTCTAGAAGTACTTAGAAAAGAATCCTTGTTTGCTAATCTAAAGAAATGTACTTTTGGAGCAGATAACCTCGTCTTTTTAGGTTTTGTTGTGAGTGCAGAAGGTATCCAGGTTGATAAGGAAAAGATTAAAGCAATCAAAGAATGGCCAAGCCCAAAGACAGTTGGTGAAGTGAGAAGCTTTCATGGTCTAGCCGGTTTCTACAGAAAATTTGTCAAAGATTTTAGTACTTTGGCTGCACCACTGACTGAAGTAATCAAGAAAAACGTGGGGTTCAAGTGGGAACAAGCACAAGAAGAAGCATTCCAAGCCTTAAAAGAGAAACTCACCAATTCACCAGTTCTTTTTCTCCCTGATTTTTCTAAAACATTTGAAATAGAATGTGATGCATCTGGTGTTGGTGTAGGTGCTGTGCTTATGCAGGAGAAGAAACCTATAGCTTTCTTTAGTGAAAAGCTTGGAGGGGCTACTCTGAACTATCCAACGTATGACAAAGAGCTCTATGCGCTTGTGAGGGCTTTGCAAACTTGGCAACACTATCTCTGGCCAAAGGAGTTCGTCATCCACACTGATCATGAGTCTCTCAAACATCTCAAAGGACAACAAAAACTGAACAAGAGACATGCTAAGAAAGGTAAGAAACCTTTCCTTATGTGATCAAGTACAAGAAAGGTAAGGAAAATATAGTTGCTGATGCACTATCTCGAAGGTATGTTCTCTTAAACACTCTTGAAACCAAACTACTTGGATTTGAACATATCAAAACTTTATATGCCACTGATTCTGATTTTAAGGAAATATATGCTTCTTGTGAGAAGTTTGGTCGTGGTAAATACTTCAAGAGTGATGGTTTTCTCTTCTTTGAAAATAGACTATGTGTGCCTAATTCCTCTTTGAGAGATTTGTTTGTCAAGGAAGCTCATGCAGGTGGACGTGGAGGACACTTTGGCGTGGCTAAAACACTGAATGTAATGCAAGAGCACTTCTATTGGCCACATATGAGGAGAGATGTAGAAAAATCTTGCGAAAGGTGTGTCACTTGCAAACAGGCTAAGTCCAAAGTCCAGAACCACGGTCTGTATACTCCTTTACCCATTCCTTTGCATCCATGGCATGACATTTCAATGGATTTTGTTGTTGGGTTACCTAGAACGAAAACTGGAAGATATTCTGTGTTTGTAGTCATTGATAGGTTCTCTAAAATGGCTCACTTTATTCCATGTCATAAGACTGATGATGCTGTGAATGTTGCTAATCTGTTCTTTAAGGAAATTGTTAAACTTCATGGAATGCCTAGGACAATTGTTTCTGATAGAGACACTAAGTTTCTTAGCTTCTTTTGGAAAACCGTGTGGTCTAAATTAGGAACTAAACTGTGTTTCTCTACTACCTGTCATCCGCAGTCTGATGGACAAACTGAAGTTGTCAATAGAACATTGTCTACCTTGTTGCGTGCATTGATTAAAAAGAACCTTAGAACTTGGGAAGAATGTTTGCCACATGTAGAATTTGCTTATAATCATGCTAAGCATTCTGCAACTAAGTTCTCTCCATTTGAAATTGTCTATGGTTTCAATCCTTTAACACCTTTGGATCTAATGCCTTTACCTTTGAGTGAAAGAGTTAGCTTGGATGGACAAAAGAAAGCTGAACTTGTTAAGCAGATACATGAGAAGGCACGGATCAATATAGAAAACAAGACCAAGTTGTATGCTAAGTATGCTAACAAAGGAATAAAGGAGATGATCTTTGAAGAAGGAGACTTAGTTTGGATACACCTGAGGAAGGACAGATTTCCTAATGAAAGAAAATCTAAACTTATGCCTAGATTGGATGGTCCTTTCAAAGTCATCAGGAAGATCAACAACAATGCCTATCAACTGGATCTCCAAGGTAAGTATAACGTTAGTTCAAGCTTCAATGTTACTGATTTAGTTCCTTATTGTGCAGAAGAAACGGATTTGAGGTCAAATCCTTCTCAAGTGGGAGAGGATGATGTGATCTTGGCTAGCAATGGAACTGAAGAGATGGATCAGCTTGAACCAGAGCTTAAGGAAGTTGGAGAAAGAACCAGGGATCTGCTTGAACCTGAAGAAACAAATGAGAAGGACCTAGAAGTACCTATTGGTCCAATGACAAGATCAAAGCAAGCAAGATTTCGACAAGCTCTTCATCAACTACTTCACACTATCCATGGCAGTCTAGAGTGTGCTTATCCAACCACTCTGGTTGTGATTCAAGCCATCTAAGACAATCATCAAGAGAGGTGTTGTGACTTGCACTCTTTTCCTTAGTTTGGTTTTGTCCCAATGGGTTTTCCAAACAAGGTTTTTAATGAGGCTTGGACACAACACTTATACATGAGCCTCTTGATGAAACTAAGCCTAAACCAGGCCCATTTCCTACTCTAATTTCGTGCATGAAGAAACCAGGAGCCTTTTCTTATTTTCAAATTTAAACTTAGTCTTTGTTTTAATTGTTTTGTGTGTTTCCAAGAAGCTGTGCATGTACAGTCTTCTTCTCTTTATATTCTGATCAAAACTCTCAATAAAATCATCAAACTCTTTTCTAATAAAAATTCTCTCTGAATCTTGTTTGATCAAGCTTGTTCTAAGTGTATTTCGGATCCTTGATCCTTACCTTGCAAGCAAACCCTTGATAGTCCAAGAGTCATTCCGCAACTCTTAGAAGTATCACTCAATCCACTGCTTATGAAATAACATCACAATCATTGGAGAACATTCAGGGACATGATCATCTCACCAAAGATCACTTCACTTTGGCTAATCGTCGAGTTTCAGTTTGATATTGGTACAAGTTTTCCGTACGCATGATTGCGATAAGAAATGATGTATAGTTTTTGAGATTATGTTCATCATCGTCTGGATATGTTTCTAGCGTTTTAGACGAATATTAAGATTGTCGTTTGCCTATTCTTGACGATTTGCAGAAGTTTTTTTGAAGTTTGGGAGTATACGAGTATAGTATACGTACCTACTCCCCTTTTTTTTTTTTACGAAAGAAAACGGTTGAACCGATACTTTGAAGGGTTGTGTACGTTTCCTCTTCTGATGTTTGGAATGATCGATAATTCGGGACGATTTATAGACGACGCTTGGACTGTGATTTTGTTGTTTCCACGTTGACGACTTGGGATATGTCGGTTCCGAGAAAATTGCCAGAAACGAATCGGTTTTAAGACGACGTTCATGTCTCTAACTTTTTCTCTCTTTAGGAAGCGAGCTTGATATGCGTGGCGATCGTTTCTCGACTTTCGGAGAGTTTAGATCGGTTTGCAAGATCTGAGTTCTCTCGAAGATGCAGTTTTGTCCCTTCTCAGTTTTGCGTGCTCATTTCCGTTTCCTATTCTCGTGTATGTTCGCCATTTCCGATATTGGTGTTTATCCTTTGAAACTTGACATTTATCTTCCGAACTTGACTGTTATCTTCTCCTTAGATAAGACGTCGATTTTTGTAAAAAGGTTCAACGTAATCGTATAGTTAAGGCGGCTAAGGTGTTAAGTTAACCGTTGCTGTTTTATACAATTTATCTGAATCCATGCGAGAAAACAAGTCTTTGCGGGTTTTTTTTATATCATAAAGTCTCAATGGTAACTTCAATCGAGGCAAAACAAGAGACGTTTCGATCGAGATTCGAAAGTGAACGCAAAGATGGAGGTAGGGCGAGCAGGAACAAGCCAAGGAGTTTAAGATGAGTTTTACTTGTTTTTGTCGTACAATCCCAACGGAAACTCCGATTGAGACGAAACGAAAAGCGTTTCGATGAGGATTCAAAGGAGAACGCAAAGGAGGACCCTTTGAGGCCTGACAGGTCGCTATAGCGAGTGAGGATGTCATCTCGGTCGCTATAGCGAGTGGAAGGGAGCCAAGACGAGTCCAACTTGTTTTTGTCGTAAATTCTCGACGGAAACTACGATTGAGACGAAACGAAAAGCGTTTCGATGAGGATTCAAAAGACAACCCAAAGGAGGACCTTTCTGAGGCTTACAGGTCGCTACGTAGCGACTGACAGTCTGACAGGTCGCTACGTAGCGAGTGGAAGCAAGCCGAGAAGCGTCGTACTTGTTTTCGTCGTAAAATCTCAACGGAAACTCCGATTGAGACGAAACAAAAAGCGTTTCGACGAGGATTCAAAAGAGAACCCAAAGGAGGACCTTTCTGAGGCCTTACAGGTCGCTACGTAGCGACTGACAGTCTGACAGGTCGCAACGTAGCGAGTGGAAGCAAGCCGAGAAGAGTCCTACTTGTTTTCGTCGTAAAATCTCAACGGAAACTCCGATTGAGACGAAACGAAAAGCGTTTCGACGAGGATTCAAAAGAGAACCCAAAGGAGGACCTTTCTGAGGCCTTACAGGTCGCTACGTAGCGACTGACAATCTGACAGGTCGCTACGTAGCGAGTGGAAGCAAGCCGAGAAGAGTCCTACTTGTTTTCGTCGTAAATTCTCGACGGAAACTCCGATTGAGACGAAACGAAAAGCGTTTCGATGAGGATTCAAAAGACAACCCAAAGGAGGATCCTTCTGAGGCCTTACAGGTCGCTACGTAGCGACTGACAGTCTGACAGGTCGCTACGTAGCGAGTGGAAGCAAGCCGAGAAGCGTCCTACTTGTTTTCGTGGTAAAATCTCAACGGAAACTCCGATTGAGACGAAACAAAAAGCGTTTCGACGAGGATTCAAAAGAGAACCCAAAGGAGGACCTTTCTGAGGCCTTACAGGTCGCTACGTAGCGACTGACAGTCTGACAGGTCGCTACGTAGCGAGTGGAAGCAAGCCGAGAAGAGTCCTACTTCTTTTCGTCGTAAAATCTCAACGGAAACTCCGATTGAGACGAAACAAAAAGCGTTTCGACGAGGATTCAAAAGAGAGCCCAAAGGAGGACCTTTCTGAGACCTTACAGGTCGCTACGTAGCAACTGACAGTCTGACAGGTCGCTACGTAGCGAGTGGAAGCAAGCCGAGAAGAGTCCTACTTGTTTTCGTCGTAAAATCTCAACGGAAACTCCGATTGAGACGAAACGAAAAGTGCTTCGACGAGGATTCAAAAGAGAACCCAAAGGAGGACCTTTATGAGGCCTTACAGGTCGCTACGTAGCGACTGACAGTCTGACAGGTCGCTACGTAGCGAGTGGAAGCAAGCCGAGAAGAGTCCTACTTGTTTTCGTCGTAAAATCTCAACGGAAACTCCGTTTGAGACAAAACGAAAAGCGTTTCGACGAGGATTCAAAAGAGAACCCAAAGGAGGACCTTTCTGAGGCCTTACAGGTCGCTACGTAGCGACTGACAGTCTGACAGGTCGCTACGTAGCGAGTGGAAGCAAGCCGAGAAGAGTCCTACTTGTTTTCGTCGTAAAATCTCAACGGAAACTCCGATTGAGACGAAACGAAAAGCGTTTCGTCGAGGATTCAAAAGAGAACCCAAAGGAGGACCTTTGTAAGGCCTTACAGGTCGCTATGTAGCGACTGACAGTCTGACAGGTCGCTACGTAGCGAGTGGAAGCAAGCCGAGAAGAGTCTTACTTATTTTCGTCGTAAAATCTCAACGGAAACTCCGATTGAGACGAAACGAAAAGCGTTTCGACGAGGATTCAAAAGAGAACCCAAAGGAGGACCTTTCTGAGGCCTTACAGGTCGCTATGTAGCGACTGACAGTCTGACAGGTCGCTATGTAGCGAGTGGAAGCAAGCCGAGAAGAGTCCTACTTGTTTTCGTCGTAAAATCTCAACGGAAACTCCGATTGAGACGAAACGAAAAGTGTTTCGACGAGGATTCAAAAGAGAACCCAAAGGAGGACCTTTCTGAGGCCTTACAGGTCACTATGTAGCGCGTGGAGAGTTGGCTTGATAAGATTTATCGTTTCCCTTCTTGTTTACAGGGAGAAATCGCGAGCTTGTTTTAGTGCTCTTCCTGTGGCGGAAGGTCGCGACTAAGTTTTCGATTTTGTTGAAAACTACGGCGTTTGCGTAAGCGTTGGCCATAGGAGCAGTCAGTGCTGTGAGTTTGTCTTTCATATATCCAAACATTGTTTTGATCAAGCGTTTTGTGGCCATGAGTAAGAGTAATCCGTAACCCCCCCTCCTTCTAGCGCCAAACTGTGGGAACCGAAATTTGCACTGTCGATTTCCGTTTAAATAAGGAAACTAGGAAAACCCTAATTTCCCAGAGGTCCCGGATCTCTGCGAGAGCCAACGACAAGTGATCGAATATATGCGGAAATCATGAAAAGATAACAAACGAGTTTAGAGAAAACAGTAGATCTTATTTCGAGTCCGCGTAAGAGCGTTGCGATCATTACAAGGGATCATAAAAGCTTTCACCGCAAAGGCTGTCAGCGAGTTACTTAGCTCTAGCAGCCTAAAAGCTCAAACCTATTTGAGTCGCAGCTCGATAACAAAAGACGAAAAAGATAAATAAAAGGTTTTTGATGTATTTCGGACTAAACCTTGTTAAAGGCTGCCTACGTACCCCTTTCGAGGATCAAGCCGAACGTAGTTCAATTGATAGAGCTGGACAAGAGATCGAACTGCCTGGGCGAGT
>NW_022610608.1:0-38050 GCF_000309985.2 Brassica rapa
CAGGGGGGACACCCTGTAGCGAACAGAACCATCTGGGAACTCGACACCAACGAATCCTCAGAAAGGTCTTTCAGACAGACAGAACTGCCAGGCTCTGTAGTTGTAATTGTAGCAAAAAAGGACTGACAATCCTGTTCCAGCATCCGAATCGCTCGAACTGCTGAAACCACTACTTTCTCTTGAGCCGGACACAGAAATTGGTACTGGATCGATAAGCCCAGTCTCCAATTGCACACGACCTTTATGGGCAATCGAGAGTGGCCCGATACTTTCCCAACCAGTCCATACCTAGGATCATCGCGTGATTCTTTAGGTGGACACAGACAGATTCACAGGGAATACCTTTTCCCTGAATTGACACTGGGATATTTAACATGAGACCTAATGAGTTCCTGGCTTGCCCTCCGGCCGCCCTCACTATCCCGAAATAATCACCAGCGTCCAGACAAAACAGACCCTTTCCGACCAGTCCCGGACTCACAAACCTATGTGTAGCCTATGCGTCGGAAAGTACGTGGGTTTTTACACCACCAATCATGAGGGTTCCTATCAGAGACCCCCATCAGAATCCCCGAGACAATTCTAGGTTCCAGACCAAGCATTACTACTTGAATGTAAAAAGATAAATTTAGAGATTGCCAGAGATCGAATCAAAAGATCCGAAAGCTCCGTCGTCTCGTGACAGTTCATACACCCTTGGTGTTGTGTTGGTTTGCCTTGGGACGCCTTGCCTGTGTCTCCATGGCCCTTCCCCTGACTTCCTTGCAGCTTGGGACACTCCGATTGGAAATGTTTGCTGGCCACAATGGAAACAAGTCATCTGGCCGCTTCTTCTACCAGACAGTTTCTGTCGAGGATAGTTCTGAACCCCCATGGTCCATGCTGCCACAACGAACATAAGCCCCTTGGCCTTCCAGCACTCACCGGTATGGTTGCGTCCACATTTTGAACACGCAGGTTGGCAACCAGAGGTCTTACCTCCTTCCACTGGTCCCCATTTTCTCTTTTTATCATTAGTCTGCCCTATGGGCCAGACTGTGGCTTAGCCTTAAGCTTAGCTTCTTCAGCCAAGTTAGACTCCAACAAAGCCACCCGTTTCACTTCCACTGGGTACCTAGACGATGAGTAGCATTCGGTTTTAATTACACATTTGGAAAATGTCCCATACCATTCTCCAAAGCGTCTTACTATTGCGAATGCTGACACCATTCACAATAGAAATTATAATATACCTCAATCCCATCATACTAAGATACGTAACATCATGTTCTTCCAATGATTGGAACGAACACCCTGAGTTTCCTCAATTCTTTCTTTGGACGGATTTCAGATTGGAATTGATTCATTCCATCCAACTATATCTAAGGAAACCTACCTTGACATATACCGAGTCCTACTGATCCATCTGATCACAAGTCGACTCGTGTACTGGTCATGTAGTGTCTCCTTGAGTCAGATTTAACATTGCATATGCTTTACTTATTATGAACGGCCATCAAGGGATAACACTTAACTTCAGTAGAGTGCTGCACGTTTATTTCAACCTAAGCCACTCTCTGGTCCATGTTACTTCCCTTGTCCAGGTAATCCATAAACAAGTTCTGCATTGCTTCCATCCCTTCCAACCCGTCTATTACTTCTAAATACTAGATCGACCAACCTTTCTGTTTTTAGGTTCTTGCCCTTGGAAAATGTATCTTGGCTAAGCCGGTTCATCTTAGAATTCGCTAATTCATAAGCATGATACCCTAGCTTACCTCAACTCTTTCTTGGCTCACCCCAACTAAGGTTTCATAGTCATCATAGTTTTGGAAATACTTTCGGTTTGGAATGCATCATCATAGAGCGTTTTCCTAAACAGGATCATGCATGCTCTGATACCAACTTGTAAGACCCGATCTTGGCCGCCTAGGCCGCGGTCGATGCCTCACGTCGCTCGGTCCACTTCCTGGCCGAACCTCTTAATTTCTGCCCTTTATTTATAATATCGCCTAAAGGCGAGGGCTAACTTAGACCTTAGCTAAAGACTTACCTAGTCATTAATAGCCTAGATCCTTTCAACAGATACGCAGCGGAATATTCTCTAGTTAACCATTGGTCTAAAACCAATCTAACACTTGTCTGGTCGAATCACCTTAGCCTTTGTCATTTTACTCAACTACCAATTAGCTTAAAGGTCAATCCTAAACCCAAACCAAGCTATACGATTCTGAGGTTCCATTCCCCTAAACCATTCTATCTAGATCTACATAAGTAAATGCTAGATCATACCTTTGCCACATCTATGGAGCTTATTAGCTCATCGGTCCTCCATTGACTCGAATTGCTCTTGCTTAACAGCTGGACCATGATCACTCAAAGATCTTACTTATGGTCCTTATCTTGACTCCTGCGTCAAACAGCTCCCCTAGGTACTTAGTCATTCAACCAACTGTTGGGGTCAAAATCGGTCACGACGGAATCAATGTCTGAAAGTCCGTAAAAATCAGCATAACCGTTTTTACGAAAAGTAATCTTCGTAAAGATATCTTTACGAAGAGCCTTGCAGTAAAATATCGTCCAAATCTCAATCGAACCACTAAATACCGATTGTCCGAAGGCAACGGACATGTATCCAAATCGGCCGCGGACAAGCTTGAGTATGGAAATCAGACCGCGGACAAGCCAAGCTCGATCGATACATGGCGACCAAGCATGCACACAGCTCGGTCGCTACGTAGCGACCGAGCTCGAGCCAAGCGCGGTCGCTACGTAGCGACCGAGCCCGAGCCAAGCTTGGTCGCTACGTAGCGACCGAGCGTTCGTCCCGCTCGGTCGCTACGTAGCGACCGAGCATCCTCTCGCTCGGTCGCTACGTAGCGACCGAGCATCCATCTCGCTCGGTCGCTACGTAGCGACCGAGCGTTCGTCCTGCTCGGTCGCTACGTAGCGACCGAGCACTCGTTCCGCTCGGTCGCTACGTAGCAACCGGGCTCGAGCCAAAGTTCGGTCGCTGCGTAGTGACCGAGCTCTTCCGAACATCGGTACGACACCAGTACATGCATTCTCGTCAAACCATCGAATGTTATCTCCCGAAGACCATAGCGAGCTCAGTCTATGTTTTCCGCTATTCTAATTCATCGATCAAACTTCGCGGATTAGAAACCGCGGAAAGTTCTTTCTTTGTCGAAAGAAATCGTAGTAAACGCTTCGAGTCGGAAGACGGCCCAAAGGGACCTTAAACACGACTCGAGGCCCATCCTTTGATTTCTTAACCAAAAGCCCGTAAACCACAGCACGGTTTACGCTTGGTCCACAAGGAAGGATAAATGTCAAGTTTCCACGGATAAATACGGAAGTTTTGAAGATAATTGTGAAAATCGGGAAAAATGGAATATGTCCATTTTTATGCTATGTCGGCTTAAGGGCAGAATAGTAAAAGCATAAACCGACCTTGGAGCTAGTATATAAGGAGTCCTAGGCGAGGAGCATGAGGGAGAGAACTTTTTAGACTCGGAATTCTCTGCACTTAGAAACTTTAGGCTTTATTCTCGACAAGTTCGGTTTCTATGACTGGCACTCAATTACTAGACGAACTCGCCCAGGCAGTTGGATCTCTTGTCCAGCTCAATCAATTGAACTACGTTCGGCTTGATCCTCAAAAGGGGTACGTAGGCAGCCTTTAACAAGGTTCAGTCCGAAATGAATTTAAGCCTTTTAGATATCTTTTTCGTCCTTTGTTATCGAGCTGCGACTCAACTAGGATTAGGGTTTTATGTTGCTAGAACTAGGTAACTCGCTGACGGCCCCTGCGGCCAAAGCCTTTGTATTCTCTTGTAATGATTGCAACGCTCTTACGCGAATTCGAAATAAGATCTACTTTCTTTGTAAATTCGTTTTATCATGTTTTCTCATATTTTCCGCATTTGTTTGGTTACTTGTCGTTGGCTCTCGCAGAGATCCGGGTCCTCTGGGAAATTAGGGTTTTCCTAGTTTCCTTATTTAAACGGAAATCGACAGTGCAAATTTTGGTTCCCACAGTTTGGCGCTAGATGGAGGGGGGGGGGGGGGTTACGGATTACTCTTACTCATGGCCACAAAACGCTTGATCGAAACTATGTCTGGATATATGAAAGACAAACTCGCAGCACTGACTGCTCCTATGGCCAACGCTTACGCAAACGCCGTAGTTTTCAACAAAATCGAAAACTTAGTCGCGAACTTCCGCCACAGGAAGAGCACTAAAACAAGCTCGCGATTTCTCCTTGTAAACAAGAAGGGAAACGATAAATCTTATCAAAACCCCGTAAAGAAATCTCGATGCGTAAGGGTTTTACCAAAACACGTTTTCCGAAAACATTTCGGAAGGATAAAACTTTTTCTCCCAAAAAAACCACTGAAAAACCCCTACGTTAATCGCGGAAAAAGGAAACACAACAAAACACGGCTCGGTCGCTACGTTGCGACCGAGCACGCACACGGCTCGGTCGCTACGTTGCGTAGCGACCGAGCACGCACACGGCTCGGTCGCTACGTTGCGTAGCGACCGAGCACGCACACGGCTCGGTCGCTACGTAGCGACCGAGCACACACGCTGCTCGGTCGCTACGTAGTGACCGAGCACACACGCTGCTCGGTCGCTACGTAGCGACCGAGCACACACGCTGCTCGGTCGCTACGTAGCGACCGAGCGCGCACACGGCTCGGTCGCTACGTACCGACCGAGCACGCACACGGCTCGGTCGCTACGTAGCGACCGAGCACACATGCTGCTCGGTCGCTACGTAGCGACCGAGCTCAAGCCAACTCTCCACTCGCTACATAGCGACCTGTAAGGCCTCAGAAAGGTCCTCCATTGGGTTCTCCTTTGAATCCTCGTCGAAACACTTTTCGTTTCGTCTCAATCGGAGTTTCCGTTGAGATTTTACGACGAAAACAAGTAGGACTCTTCTCGGCTTGCTTCCACTCGCTACGTAGCGACCGGTCAGACTGTCAGTCGCTACGTAGCGACCTGTAAGGCCTCAGAAAGGTCCTCCTTTGGGTTCTCTTTTGAATCCTCGTCAAAACGCTTTTCGTTTCGTCTCAATCGGAGTTTCCGTTGAGATTTTACGACGAAAACAAGTAGGACGCTTCTCGGCTTGCTTCCATTCGCTACGTAGCGACCTGTCAGACTGTCAGTCGCTACGTAGCGACCTGTAAGTCCTCAAAGGGTTCCTCCTTTGCGTTCTCCTTTGAATCCTCTTCGAAACGCTTTTCGTTTCGTCTCAATCGGAGTTTCCGTTGAGATTTTACAACGAAAACAAGTGGGACTCGTCTCGGCTTGCTTCCACTCGCTACGTAGCGACCTGTCAGACTGTCAGTCGCTACGTAGCGATCTGTAAGGCATCATAAAGGTCCTCCTTTGGGTTGCCTTTTGAATCCTCGTCGAAACGCTTTTCCTTTCGTCTCAATCGAAGTTTCCGTTTAGATTTTACGACGAAAACAAGTAGGACTCTTCTCGGTTTGCTTCCACTCGCTACGTAGCGACCTGTCAGACTGTCAGTCGCTACGTAGCAACCTGTAAGGCCTCAGAAAGGTCCTCCTTTGAGTTGTCTTTTGAATCCTCATCGAAACGCTTTTCGTTTCATCTCAATCGGAGTTTCCGTTGAGATTTTACGACGAAAACAAGTTGGACGCTTCTCGGCTTGCTTCCATTCGCTACGTAGCGACCTGTAAGTCCTCAAAGGGTTCCTCCTTTGCGTTCTCCTTTGAATCCTCTTCGAAACGCTTTTCGTTTCGTCTCTATCAGAGTTTCCGTTGAGATTTTACGATGAAAACAAGTGGGACTCGTCTCGGCTCCTTTCCACTCGCTATAGCGACCGAGATGACATCCTCACTCGCTATAGCGACCTATCAGGCCTCAAAGGGGTCCTCCTTTGCGTTCTCCTTTGAATTCTCATCGAAACGCTTTTCGTTTCGTCTCAATCGGAGTTTCCGTCGAGATTTTACGACAAAAACAAGTAAACCTCATCTTAAACTCCTTGGCTTGTTTCTGCTCACCCTACCTCCATCTTTGCGTTCACTTTCGAATCTCGATCGAAACGTCTCTTGTTTCGCCTCGATTGAAGTTACCATTGAGACTTTACGATATTAAAAAAAAACCGCAAAGACCTATTTTCTCGCATGGATTCAGATTAATCGTATAAAACGGCAATGGTTAACTTAACACCTTAGCCGCCTTAACTATACGATTACGTTGAACCTTTTTACAAAAATCGACGTCTTATCTAAGGAGAAGATAACAGTCAAGTTCGGAAGATAAATGTCAAGTTTCAAAGGATAAACACCAATATCGGAAATGGCGAACATACACGAGAATAGGAAACGGAAATGAGCACGCAAAACTGAGAAGGGACAAAACTGCATCTTCGAGAGAACTAAGGTATTTCCGACTTGAAATTTTTGAAATCAGACTTGGAATTTTCGTAGGAAATTACTTTGAGGCTGCCATAGAACTTTAGGGAACGTAAAACCTAGGCGGATAGTCTAGCGAACTAAGTTTTAAGCGATTTTTCCTGTCTCGATATATTGTTCCATAATTGTTCATCCAGATCTTGCAAACCGATCTAAACTCTCCGAAAGTCGAGAAACGATCGCCACGCATATCAAGCTCGCTTCCTAAAGAGAGAAAAAGTTAGAGACATGAACGTCGTCTTAAAACCAATTCGTTTCTGGTAATTTTCTCGGAACCGACATATCCCAAGTCGTCAACGTGGAAACAACCAAATCACCGATTGGATCCAGGCCTAAGGCCGGATCAGGTAAGGGAGTCCGTTGGGCCATTGAGCCGGACTCCATTGGCCGGTCACACCTAGATTCTATCCGGATAGACGGATTGGTCTTTGGGGACGATCTGGATCTGTTTGTGTGTTCTGTTTATCTATTCTGGACTATCTATCTGATTCTAAGTCAAGGGGTGGTTGGTTGAATGACTTAGGATCCGGTAGGTAGGTTCATACGTTTTATGATTATGTTGACTGAGGTTTATCTATGTTCTAGGAACCAAGCCAAGCATTGTAGAATCAATCCGTTCTATTCTCGGTTATGATTAATGCTTATCTGGTTGTGGTTTCAGGAACTAAGGATGGTTCTGGTCAAGCCAAGGAGCCGTGAAGGCTCGGTCAGTGAGAGGCTGTGTAACGTGTGGTTAGATGATGCTAGGGATGAACTAGTGATTGTCTATGAGACTGTTAAGAAGTTGTGTATTGAATCTCATGTTTCTAAGTAATACAAAGTTTATACATTGTTATTCCGCTGTGCAATCTGTTCCTTTGTTTATCAACCTCATATTCAAATATGACTTAGTAACTAATAGACTTAAAAATGGATCAAACAAGCAGAGAAATTAATAAGTAAGCCTGCAGACTCCATTAGGCTGAGAGGCCAGGGTTCGGGTCTTACAAGTTGGTATCAGAGCCAGGTTGATTCTAGGATAGTTGGGTTAGGCAGTCCACACACACACACACGCAGCCAGCTGATTAGGTCTCACGGTGAGGTTTGATTGCTTAATCTAGGGATTGTTTTGTTCTGTTTATGTTAGTGTGTTTCGTACTAACATTGTCTGAATCCTTAGGCTGGAAAAAGCAAATCGGGAAAGTCCCGAAAGAGTAAGAAAACAGCCGGTCAGTCTAGTCAAGTGGCTATGGACGGGACCAATCTATCCGGATTGCAAACCGATCCGGCCGCAGCTGACACTAGAGACGTGTTGCCAACTGATCAGGCTAATCTTACGGGGACGCAACAGGATGGTCAGGAACATCGGGAGAGTGATGAGGAAGTGGAATCCTCGAACGCTAACCGTGATGGTGACCAGCATGAGAGAGTGGCCGATGGAACGGCTAATGTGCCCGCAACACTGTCCAAAGAGGACTTGTTAGAGGCCATGAAGGTAATGGGGACTTAGGTTGCGGCTATGGTGCAACTGTTCACGCCACTAGTGAACTCCTCGGTTGGCCAGGCTACGCCTGTGGCTACGACCACCCCCAACACCAATGGTCCAGTTGTGGAAACGGTTGAGGTGATCGAGATCGATCCACCAGAAAAGTCTGAAAAGAAGGTGGACTATCTGAGTCTGCTTCAACATTTATCCAGGTTGGGTACGAAGCATTTCTCCGGTAGCACCGACCCTATTGTGGCAGACGAGTGGAGGAGTAGGCTGGTCCGAAACTTTCAATCAATTCGCTGTCCAATGGATTACAGACGCGACATTGCGGTTCACTTCCTGGAAGGGGACGCGCATAACTGGTGGCTTGCAGTGGACAAGCGCACCAATGGGAGTCTGGAAAGTTTTGCGGACTTTGAAGTTGAATTCAACCGCAAATACTTCCCTGCTGAGGCTTGGGATCGTCTGGAAGCTCAGTTTCTAGATTTGGCCCAAGGCCGCAGGACCGTACGGGAGTACGAAGAAGAGTTCAACCGGCTCAGACGGTTTGTTGGAAGAGAGCTGGAGGACGAGGCAGTCCAGGTCCGTAGGTTCATCCGAGGCCTAAGGCCCGAACTGAAGACCCATTGCTCGATCCGCACTTTCAACACCGTCGGAGAACTGGTGGAACGGGTTGCTTTGCTAGAGTCTAACTTGGCTGAAGAAGCTAAGCTTAAGGCTAAGTCACAGTCTGGCCCGTCGGGCAAAACAAATGATAAAAAGAGGAAGTGGGACCAGGTGGACGGAGGTAAGACCTCTGGTGGCCGTCCTACATGTCCCAAGTGTGGAAAGAATCATCCCGGTGAGTGCTGGAAGGCCATGGGGGCTTGTGTGCGATGTGGCAGCATGGATCACACGATCCAAAACAGCACTCGACCAAACCGATTCTCAGACCAGTCCAGTGGCAGCGGCTCCGTGACTTGCTTCCTATGTGGCAAGACTGGACACTACAAGTCGGATTGTCCTAAGCTACAAGGAGGACAAGGGAAGGGCCGTGGAGACACAGGCAAGTCGACCCAGAGTAGGCCGACCACAACACCAAGGGTGTATGAGCTGTCCCGGGACGACGGCGCTTCTGGATCGTTTGATTCGATCTCTGGTAATTCCTAAATTTTTCTTTTTACATTCAAGTAGAAAATGCTTGGTATGGAACCTAGAATGTCTAGGGGATTCTGATGAGGGTCTCTGTTAGGAACCCTCATGATTGGTGGTGTGGAAACCCACGTACGTTTCGACACAGAGGCTACACATAGTTTTGTGAGTCCGGGACTGGTCGGAAAGGGTCTGTTCTGTCTGGACGCTGGAGATAATTTTGGGATAGTGAGGGCGGCCGGAGGGCAAGCCATGAACTCACTAGGTCTCATGTCAAATATCCCAGTGTGAATACAGGGAAAGGTATTCCCTGTGGATTTCGTCTTTGTCCACCTAAAGAATCACGAAGTGATCCTAGGTATGGACTGGTTGGGAAAGTATCGGGCCACTCTCGATTGCCATAGAGGTCGTGTTCAATTGGAGACTGGGCTTCGACTGATCCAGGACCAATGTCTGTGTCCGGCTCAAGAGAAAGTAGTGGTTTCAGCAGTTCGAGCGTTTCGGATGTTGGAACAGGGTTGTCAGTCCTTTTTGGCTACAATTACAACTACAGAGCCGGGCAGTTCTGTCTGTCTGAAAGACCTTTCAGAGGATTCGTTGGTGTCGAAGTTCCCAGATGTGTTCCAGGTACCTCAGAGTGTCCCCCCTGATAGGTCGGATCCATTTACGATTGAACTAGAGCCAGGGACAGCTCTGCTGTCCAAGAGTCCGTACCAGATGGCTCCGGCCGAGATGGCCGAGCTAAAGAAGCAATTGGAAGAATTGCTTGACAAGGGGTTCATACGGCCAAGTAGCTCCCCTTGGGGTGCACCAGTCCTCTTCGTGAGAAAGAAGGATGGTAGCATGCGTCTGTGCATCGACTATCGAGGGTTGAACAGGGTCACTGTGAAGAACAAGTACCCGTTACCCAGGATAGACGAACTGTTGGATCAACTCAAAGGAGCCAAGTGGTTTTCCAAGATTGATTTGGCTTCAGGGTATCATCAGATTCCTATAGAGCCAAATGATATTAGGAAGACGGCATTTAGGACCAGGTACGGTCATTACGAGTTCGTAGTGATGCCGTTCGGTCTGACCAATGCACCTGCCGCTTTCATGAAAATGATGAACAGCGTGTTCCGAGATTTCTTGGATGAATTCGTGATCATCTTCATTGATGATATCCTAATTTATTCCAAGGATGAGGAATCTCATAGGAAACACTTGAGAGCCGTGCTGGAACGATTACGAGAACACAAACTCTATGCTAAACTCCGTAAATGTAGCTTTTGGCAGAAGAGTATTGGGTTCCTCGGCCATATTGTTTCCGATCAGGGCATCTCGGTGGATCCAGAGAAGATCAGGGCAATCAAGGATTGGCCCCGACCACGCAGTGCTACGGAAGTCAGAAGCTTCTTAGGGCTGGCAGGTTCCTATAGAAAGTTTGTGAAATGATTCACAAGCTTGGCTCAGCCTATGACGCAGTTGACTGGGAAGGACGTTAAGTTCACATGGGCTGAAGAGTGTGAGGAATGTTTCTCCGCACTTAAGAACATGCTGACTAGTGCACCCATCCTAGTGCTTCCGGAGGCCGATCAACCATATGTGGTCTATACGGACGCGTCCATCACTGGACTAGGTTGCGTATTGACCCAGCATGGGAAAGTCATTGCCTATGCGTCCAGGCAGTTGAGGAAACATGAGGGAAACTACCCCACCCATGATCTCGAAATGGCTGCGGTAGTATTCGCCTTAAAGATTTGGCGATCATACTTGTATGGCGGAGGAGGTGGATGGAATTCGTAGCTGACTACGATTTGGACATCACCTACTATCCGGGAAAGGCTAATCTGGTAGCAGACGCTTTGAGCCGGAAGAGGGCTGATGTATCGGCCGAACGGGAGGCGGACGACCTGGACGGTATGGTCCGTGCTCTGCGGCTGAATGTGCTGACTACGACAACCGAAGCTTTGGGGTTGGAGGCGGTTAATCAAGCCGACCTGCTTACTCGAATCCGGTTGGCTCAAGGTCAGGACGAGAACCTGAATAAGGTTGCTCAGAATGATAGGACGGAGTACCAGATTGCTAAGGATGGTACCATCCTAGTCAACGGTCGGATCAGTGTTCCTAATGATAGGAGTCTAAAGGAAGAGATTATGAGGGAGGCTCATAAGTCCAGATTCTCGGTTCATCCTGGTGCGACCAAGATGTACCAGAACCTTAAGAAATTCTATCATTGGATCCGTATGAAGGCAGATGTAGCGGAATGGGTGGCCAAGTGTTCCACTTGCCAACTCATCAAAGCAGAACATCAGGTGCCTAGTGGGTTATTACAAAGCTTGCCTATTCCGGAATGGAAATGGGATCACATCACAATGGACTTTGTGACCGGGTTCCCTACCACGAGGAATAAGAAGGATGCGGTTTGGGTTGTGCTTGATCGACTAACCAAATCAGCACACTTCCTGGCTATCAAGAAGTCGGATGGGGTAGATCAGATTGTACGTAAGTACATTGATGAGATCGTCCGACTACATGGTGTGCCGGCAAGCATAGTCTCGGATAGGGATTCAAGGTTCACATCTTACTTCTGGAAGGCTTTCCAAAAGGCCTTAGGAACAAGGGTGAACATGAGTACAGCCTATCACCCACTGACGGATGGACAGTCTGAACGTACGATCCAGACATTGGAAGATATGTTGCGAGCATGTGTTCTAGACTGGGGTGATTCCTGGAAGAAACATCTACCTCTGGTAGAATTTGCTTACAACAATAGTTTCCATAGTAGTATTGGCATGTCGCCATACAAAGCTCTGTATGGGCGTCCATGCAGGACACCCTTATGCTGGACCCAAGTTGGGGAACGCAGCATGATTGGTCCGGAGATTGTCGAAGAGACAACCGAAAAGATCAAGTTCTTGAGGGACAAGATGAGACAGGCACAAGATCGCCAAAAGAACTATGCAGATCGAAGAAGGAAAGATCTCGAGTTTCAAGTAGGTGACTTGGTGTATCTCAAAATGATTACCTTCAAAGGACGAGTCCGAATTTCCGGGAGACGAAAGTTAGACCCGAGATACTTGGGGCCGTTCAAGGTCATTGAAAGAGTTGGGATGGTGGCCTACAAGTTGGACTTACCGGCCAAGATGGACGCATTTCATAATGTGTTCCACGTCTCCCAACTTCGGAAATGTTTGACGGACCAAGACATCGCTCTTCCTGCCATTCCAGACGATCTTGGTAAGAACCTAACCTTGGAAACGAGGCCAGTTCGAATCATAGATAGGATGGAAAAAGCATTAAGGAAGAAGACGGTCCAGATGGTCAAGGTCATCTGGGACTGTAATGGTCAGTATATAATCACTTGGGAGACCGAAGCTAGAATGAAAGCAGAGTACCCAGAGTGGTTGATCAGTTTGTTTCCGAGGAAGCATTCGATTCGGATTCGAGGACGAATCCATCCCAAGGGGGGGAGACTTGTCACGCCCCCAATCCTGAATAGGAATTGTTGGGACGGCCATGGTTCGAGGAAACGTACAAGCCAGTCTTAAGACATCAAGGCAAGCGTTCCATGGTCGAGAAAGAAGGTTAAGGATATAAGGAAACTTAGACTTAACCTTATAAGAGCTAAGAGACAGCTAGGACGAGTAAGACGGTAGCTAGGACGAAGTGGACGAGTAGCTCGGCCAGCTCAAGGAAGCTAGGTTCAGTTCACTCCAGCTCAGTCCCTACTAAGTCAGCTCCACTAGCTGGACCACTAGCTCACTCAGCTGAGGCAGCTGAGAGTCAGCTTATCTCAGCTAGACGGACTGTCCGGGCTTTAGGCCGATGGTCCGGGTCTGGGTCAGTGGCGGGCTGGGAGGTCCGGCCATGAGGCCATGGGCTGTTGGGTCCTTGGGCAAGGCTGTGGGCTGTGTCCAGGAGGCCTGGGGCGTGGGTTGGGCTTGTGGCCGACCCCAAACCCAATCAGAAAGGGCGAAGGGATGCAAGTGGCCGAAAGGGGGCAACTCTTGGCCGATGGTGCCCATTCGCTAGCAAGTCGTGCCTGTTCGTGGGGCAAGACTTACCCCCTCGTTTTCTATAAATATGGGGGCTCTCTGGTCGATTTCATTATCCAATTCCAGAGTAAAATACTCAGAGAAAAACGTAGAGAGAAAGAAAGAGAGAGTTCCGGCCAAGAGAAAGGCCGATTGTGGTGGTGTTGTGTTCCGGCGACTCTGATCGTTTGAGAACTAACTCCAGTCAAGAATGGGAGATCAAGACAAGGAGAAGAGCATGGAGAACCCAGACGTGGTTCACAAGGTATGCGATGGGCCGTGGCTCCATCAGACTGAACGGACGGTCCATGCGACCGCACCGCGGCTCTGCTCGGTTCCTAAGTCCCATCCGGCTCTCCTTATCTATTTCAAATCATTCTCTTCTCTTCTCTCTGGTTAAACACGAAAGGTTGTGTTGGTTGAGTCCAAGGGACACGTCCCTAGGCTTTGGCCGAACATAACCAGACCGCTAGCCTTGACACGGGTCGGTTAGACGGATGATCCGATCGCACCAAGACTGGGCGTTAGGACGAACGGTTGGGAATGACCCAAAGGGCACGAGTTGTCAAGAGTCATGAGTGTTCAAAGGTTGTGAGTTGCCAAAGGGTGTCAGGGACCAAAAGGTACGAGTTACCAAAGGTTGCGAACATCAAAAGGTACGAGGACCAAGAGGCACGATTGGCCAAAGGGTGCATGTTCCAAACGGTGTCTTTCGGGACAGGTTAGGACCGATCCTTATGGATCAGCCTATGGCTTGTCTAGTTAAGACAAGGTCACGGTTTGTCTAAGCCAAGGTAGAGTCGCAAGGTCTGACCGGTTGCTAAGCCTTCCGGATTAGGCTTGAGGCTTACTAGGCCGATTGGATCCAGGCCTAAGGCCGGATCAGGTAAGGGAGTCCGTTGGGCCATTGAGCCGGACTCCATTGGCCGGTCGCACCTAGATTCTATCCGGATAGACGGATTGGTCTTTGGGGATGATCCGGATCTGTTCGTGTGTTCTGTTTATCTATTCTGGACTATCTATCTGATTCTAAGTCAAGGGGTGGTTGGTTGAATGACTTAGGATCCGGTAGGTAGGTTCATACGTTTTATGATTATGTTGACTGAGGTTTATCTAAGTTCTAGGAACCAAGCCAAGCATTGTAGAATCAATCCGTTCTATTCTCGGTTATGATTAATGCTTATCTGGTTGTGGTTTCAGGAACTAAGGATGGTTCTGGTCAAGCCAAGGAGCCGTGAAGGCTCGGTCAGTGAGAGGCTGTGTAACGTGTGGTTAGATGATGCTAGGGATGAACTAGTGATTGTCTATGAGACTGTTAAGAAGTTGTGTATTTAATCTCATGTTTCTAAGTAATACAAAGTTTATACATTGTTATTCCGCTGTGCAATCTGTTCCTTTGTTTAGGAACCTCATATTCGAATATGACTTAGTAACTAATAGACTTAAAAATGGATCAAACAAGCAGAGAAATTAATAAGTAAGCCTGCGGACTCCATTAGGTCGAGAGGCCAGGGTTCGGGTCTTACAATGATCCAGTAATTGGGGGCTGGAATCATAAACCTTATTGTCCGGGAATGACTTAAGGGAACAAAACAATCTGTTAGGACTCATGGTAGAGTGATCAACCTAAAGATTGGAACATGTTCGCTAGGACTTGGCTGGTGCATCGAGTGGCTAGGAGATTGGTTGAATCTTCTAAGACTTGAGTACGCAGTATGTTCCTAGCGACTGAATTTGATCTAGTCATGGAACTAAAATGTTCTACATGGACTTGGTGTCTACTAAGAACGCAACCTGGAGAGTTGGGTCAGTGACACAAGTCATGTCTTTGTATGGGTGCTTGATGGATCACTTGATAAGATTTTGGGTAAAATCTCTATCAAATGGGGGAGACTTGTGTAGATGGTGATCAAGACGTGATCAGTGAGGAGGGACAAGGAGGGAGATGCAACGAATTGGTTAGGAAGAACCAATCGAGCATGCTCTATGTTCTGGATGCATTCAGTTGGAATCTTTTTTCTTCAGACAAGACGGCAACACCACAGGATTCGAGGACGAATCCATCCTAAGTGGGGGAGACTTGTCATGTCCCCGATCCTGGATAGGATCGTCCGGACAGACTTTTGTGCGAGAAGACGCACCAGTCAGGTCACATGACCTAAAGACAAGCGTGTCATGGTCCAAAACGTGGTTAAGGGAATCAGGTAGCTGGAACTTAACCAAAATAAGGCAGATGCAAGCTCAAAGGAGCTGGACAAGCGAGCTGGTAGCTGGACGAGATCCAGGTGAAGCTCGATTGAAGTGGGTGATCAGAATGGATCATGGGAGAACTAAGTATAGGTCTGGAAATAGACCAAGGGACTTAGAAGAATTGAAGAAGATAAAGGAAGCAAGCTGGACACAGTGTATAACAGCTGGGCGATGCAGTAAGCAAGCTCGACCAGCTAGGTGAACTGTAGTGCAGCTCAATGTAGCTCACTGAAGTGTAGGTCAGCTCCCTGAGCTAGATGGTCTAGCTCACTCAGCTGGGGCAGCTGGGGATCAGCTCAACTCAGCTGGACTGAGTGTTCAAGTCATGGGCAGTTGGGCCGGGTCTGGACAGTGGCCGGGCCATGTGGGAGACCCGGGTGTACCGATGGGCTGGTTGGCTCTTGGGATTGAGCCAGAAGCTTGGGCAATCCGTGTGGGCTTGTTTGGACTTGTGCAGGAGTGGATTGGCAAGCCCAGGGCGTCTGGAAACTGCCTGAGGCGAATGGGTATGATCTGGACCATTGATTAAATCAATGGCCAGAAATGATACCGAAAGGGTGCAACCTTTGGAAAGGTAACTGCCCCTTCTTCTATAAAAGGCAGGGAAGTCCGTGCCTTTGCAGGCACGCCAGGGCTTCCTCCTACACCCTGAAACACAAAGAATCACAGAGAAAAGACAGAGAGTTGGTCGGATTCCCAATCCAAGACCCATGGTGGTGTGAAGGTCATAAAGAGGCAGTTTTGGGAGAGATCAAGGGGGGAAGTTATGAACGACTTTCTGGTGGTTTTGATCCGTGATGTTATCACCCAAAGCATCCTACAGGGCCTGAGAACACACGAAAATGGTGAGGAAAGAAGGTAGATGACCGGAATTCATTCCCAAAGGCCATGACAGCCTTAAGGAGAGAGGTGTGTGGGAGGGCAGTTTCATGGAAGTGCAAGGGGAGTTATGAACGACCCTGTGGTAGGTTTTCACCACGGATGAACACGTCCTAGGCTTCCCCTGTATCTTGGGAACACACGCAAATACCCAGGAGAGAAGGGAGAAGGCCGGACTTCCCTCACAATGGCATGAATAGCCTTGAAGGTGGATGCAGTGTAGAAACTGGTTTCATGGAAGTTCCATAGAAGGGATCAGGGGTGCGACCCATGAATGGATCTTATCAATACAGGAGGTATGTGATAAGGATTGATAGAGTCGGGAACTGGAGGAGCATGGCCGAACATAATAAGGAAAGGCACTTGATCTAATCAGATCATGTATAAGGTAACTTATTTTATAATTACTCTTGCTTGACAGGACGTCCGTGGGTGTCCTGACTGGTCCATGTTACTTGTATACACGTCTGTAGTTGACTATACAGTATGTTACTTGTATAGGACATACTTGTCTGACTCTCGGACAGGCGGGACGTCCGTGGGTGTCCGTCAGCACACACATGAAGTAGAATAGGTAATCCATTCAGGAAGTCCTTCCGATTTGATGCAGGAGTCACGATAAGGACCTTAAGTAAGATTATTGAGTGATCGGGGTTCAGCTGTCAAGCAAGAGAAATTTGAGTCAATGGAGGACCGATGAGCTAATAAGCTCCATAGATGTGGCAAAGGTATGATCTAGTATTTACTTATGTAGATCTAAATAGAATGGTTTAGGGGAATGGAACCTCAGAATCGTATGGCTTGGTTTGGGTTTAGGATTGACCTTTAAGCTAAATGGTAGTTGAGTAAACTGACCAAGGCTAAGGTGATTCGACCAGACAAGTGTTAGATTGGTTTTAGACCAATGGTTAACTAGAGAATAATCCGCTGCGTATCTGTTGAAAGGATCTAAGCTATTAATGACTAAGGAAGTCTTTAGATAAGGTTTAAGTTAGCCCTCGCCTTTAGGCGATATTATAAATAAAGGGCAAAAATTAAGAGGTTCGGCCAGGAAGTGGACCGAGCGATGTAAGGCTTCGGCCACAGCCTTGTCGGCCGGATCGGGGTATTACAAGTTGGTATCAGAGCATGCTTGATCCTGTTTAGGAAAACGCTCTAAGATTATGAGTTTCATACCGAAATTATTTCCAAACCTATGATGACTATGAAACCTTAGTTTGGGTGAGCCAAGAAAGAGTTGAGGAAAGCTAGGGTATCATGCTTGTGAATGTGGGAATTCTAAGATGAACCGGCTTAGCCAAGATACGTTTTCCAAGGGCAAGAACCTAAAAACAGAAAGGTTGGTCGATCTAGTATTTAGAAGTACTAGACGGGTTGGAAGGGATGGAATCAATGCAAGACTTGATTATGGATGTCCTGGAAAAGGGAAGTAACATGGACCAGAGAGTGGCTTGGGTTGAAATAAACGTGCAGCATTCTACTGAAGTAAAGTGTTATCCCTTGATGGTCGTTCATAATAAGTAAAGCATATGCAATATTAAAATCTGACTCAAGGGAGACACTACATGACCAGTACACGAGTGGACTTCTGATCAGATGGATCAGTTAGGACTCGGTATAAGTCAAAGTAGGTTTCCATTTAACGAGTCAGATGGAATGAATCAATTCCAATCTGAATCCGTCCAAAGAAAGAATGAGGAAACTCAGGGTATTCGTTCCAATCTTTGGAAGAACATGATGTTAAGTATCATAGTATGATGGGGATTATAGTATATTATAATTGCTGTTGTGAATGGTGTGAGCATTTGCAATAGTAAGACGCTTTGGAGAATGGTATGGGAAGTTTTCCAAATATGTGATCGAACCGAAATCCTACTCATCTAGGTACCTAATGGTAGTGGTATTAAGTGATAAGCGACGTCATGAGGGATGTTATGGGACGTTCTTTGTGGTGTGGTCATGAACTGAGATATTTTCCACAAGTAGATTTGTGGTGTGGAAACACACATACTTTTCGACACAAAGGCTACACATAGTTTTGTGAGTCCGGGACTGGTCGGAAAGAGTCTGTTCTATCTGAGCTCTGGGATGATTCGAGACTAGTGAGGGCAGCCGATGGGAAAATAATGCATTCACTAGGGCTCAGGAAAAATATCCCGATGATGATCCAGTAGAGAAATCTGCCTGTAGATCTGATTGAGAAAAATATCCACGCGCCTACAGAATCATGAGATGATCCTATGCATGAATCTGTTTGGGAAAGTATCGGGCCACTCTCGATTGCCACCAAGTTTGTGTGCAATTGGAGACTGGACCTCACCCGATCCAGTACCAAAGTCTGAGTCTGAGTCCGGCTCTAAGGAAAGAAGGGGTGTCAGCAGTCCAAGTGAATCGGATGCTTAGACAGGGTTGTGAAGTATTTTTTTACCACAACTACAACTATGGAGCACGGCAATTCTGTTGATCTGTCTGGGATCTCGTTGGTATCGAGATCCAATGTCTGAGTCCGGCTTTAAGGAAAGTAGTGGTGTCAGCATTCCGTGTGGATCGGATACTTAGACGGGATTGAGAAGTATTTTTGACCACAATTACCACTATGGAGCGCGGCAAATTCTGTTGATCTGAAAGATCTGTCTGAGGATCCGTTGGTGTCTAAGTTCCCAGATGTGTTCCGCTCGCTACAGGGTGTCCCCCCTGATAGGTCGGATCCATTAATGATTGAACTGGAACCAGGGGCAGCTCCGCTGTCCTAGAGTCTGTTTCTGATGGCTCCTGCCGAGATGGCCGAGCTGAAGTCGACCACGTCCGAGAGAGGACCATGGTCACAGTACAACCAAGTCGGAGATTGACCTAAGGTTGAGAAGAGAATGATCAAGTCCAGTAAGGGATGAGGATCAGGCCACGACCTATTCGGAGATGGACCTATGGTCGGGGTGAAATGGTCGAGTCCCTGAGTGGACCAGGACCGGAATACGATCACGTCCGTAAATGGACAAGGATCGAATTATGACAAAGTCCAGTGAAGGACAGAGGTCAAGTCTGAGGCGTTTTTAGTCTGGAGGGACTAAGATCGCAATGTGGCGAAGCCTGAAAAGGTTGTGGCTGGTTAAGGGGATGATCCAGTACGTTGTGGCTGAGGTCATGAACCTTATTGTCCATAAAGGGCAAAAGAACCATAACAATCTGTTAGGAGTCGTTGTAGGACGAGCAGCCTAAATATTGGAACGAGTTCATGAGGACTTGACTGGTACATCGAGTGGCGTGGGGATTGGCCAAATCTACTAAGGCTCGAGTATGCAGCAAGTTCCTAGGGACTTGTTATGATCTAGTCGTGGACTATGATCAGAGATAGAATAAAATCTGAAGAAGATGATATTCAAAAGAAAGACATAGAATTGTTGGATACTAGGACCGCAACCTGGAGAGTTCGTCTAGTGACACAAGGAATGTCTTTGGATGGAATTACAAGTATCACTTGAATGAATGCTTGATGGACCCTCCACTGTGGTCGAAGTACACCAGTAAGGGTGCCATAAGCAAAACCAGAAGGACCCCTTGATAGGATTGTTTGTGGTTAAATCCTTATCAAGTAAGGGAGACTTGTACAACGATGGTCAAAGGAATTTGATCATCGAAGTGGTTTTTGTTGTTCTGAATCAGGCTTGTTCTATTCCCTTATCAAGACTAGAATAAGTTCGGTTGGAATATTTTGTCTTAAGACAAGGTATAATCATCACCGGATTCGAGGACGAATCCATTTCAAGTGGTGGAGACTTATCACGCCCCCAATCCTGGATAGGATTGTCGGGACGGCCATGGTTCGAGGGAAACGTACCAGCCGGTCTTAAGACCTTAAGACTAGCGTTCCATGGCCAAGATAGAAGGTTAAGGACGTGAGGATGCTGAGACTTAACCTTATAAGAGAAAGAAGTCAGCTAGGATAAGTTGTACAGAAGCTGGGCGATGCTTACGAGAAGCTCGATCAGCTAGACGTAGCTCGGTCAAGCTCAGCCTAGCTCGTTCCAAGTTAAATCAGCTCAACTAGCTGGACTACTATCTCACTCAGCTGAGGCAGCTGGGAGTCAGCTCATCTCAGCTCGACGGACTGTTCGAGTTTTGGGCCGATGGTCCGGGTCAGTGGCGGGCCATGAGGTCCGGCCATGTAGTCCCTGAGTCGTTGGGCTCTTGTGGGCAGGCCGTGGGCTTGGGTACCAGGTCTTGGCTTGGGTTGGACGTGCCTATAAGGTCTGAAACCTTCTATTTCTGAACAGGTACGATCTGGACCGTTGATTGTAATCGATGGCCAAGATCTGTGCCAAAAGGATGCTTCGAAGGGATGTGACTCTTCGCACATGACCTTTGGTTCTCTATATAAAGGGGAGGACGTCCAGGGATTATGAATTCATTCTCATTCAGTCTGAGACAAAGGACATACGTCCTAAACAAAGGGATCCCCCACTGAGAAACGAGGATCCAAGCCGGAAGGGCATAATCCGGGATCAAAGCCATAAGGGCACGATCCGGTTCATGGTGAGTATGGCTTTAGCCATATGAGGCCGTGGCTTTTATAAGTCACTAAGGCCAATAGGAAGACCTATTCCTGGAGGGAAATAGGCGCCAAGGACTAAGGGTCCAAGGGTGGTTAGCCGAGAGACGGACTGACCGATCGGTAAGGGCTATAGCGGCTGTGAGTGGTTCTATCTCTGTCTCTTTATATTATTATGTCTATATGATATATATATATATTTGTGGAACGTGATAGTTAACCATATTACCACGTAATAGACCCTGGGTCATGGTTGGTTACGTTGATTGCTAACCATAGCGGATAGGTTGGATCAAAAGGGTACTAGTCGCCAAAGGTTACGTGTTGCCAAGGGTCATGAGTTACCAAGGTTGTGAGATACCAAAGGATGCAAGTAACCAAAAGGTACGAGATACCAAGGGTTGCAAGTATCAAAGGGTACGAGGACCAAAGGGTACCAATGACCAAAGGGTGCATCGTGATCCCAAGGATGCAATGTATCGTGATCCAAGATCTGCGATCATGTCGTGATCCAAGAGTTACGAACGTGTTGTGATCCAAGAGGTACGAAAGTGTCGTGATTCAAGAGGTACGAACGTGTCGTGATCCATCGGATGTGAACGGTTCGTGACCGAAAGGGTACAAACGGGTCGGAACTGAAAGGGTACGAACAGAACGGGACCGAAAAGGGTACGAACAGAACGGGACCGAAAAGGGTACGAGTGGTTCGATGGTCACAAGGACACCACATGCATTATGTTGGGCGTGGACCCACATGATGGCAATAGGTTGTCCTACAGGTCAATACATGATTGTAAGGAAATAGCGAAGGCCTTAAGGATAGGGCAATCCATACAACATGATTGATGTATGAACCATAATCCATGGTTAATGGATGGATGGTTCTGGCCGCAAAGGCTAAGTGGGATATCTTACGATCAACCTTGGGTTGGTAAGTAGGATAGGCGCCATATGCCTCATGTAGGGCGTAGACCCGCATGATGGCAATGGAAGGCCGGTTATATCAGTACATGCTAAGTGGACGATGGCTTATCAAGTCTAGTGGTCGTATCATGTTTCATGACGATGGTTTGATGGCCGAACACTAGTATGGATAGTCACGTTGCTGGAGTAAGAGTATTGATGTGATGCTTCTAGATATCAACTTTGGTGTTAATAGCTTCGAGATTGGCTAAGAGTCATGACGAAGTGTGTGGCTAGTACTATGTGTCATAGACCATAGATACTGAGCCTAAGTTTGATTGTTCAAGGAAGGCCGTGTAAGATCTGATCATGGTTGAGTATCGATGACCTTACCTCTGAATGATGGTTTAAGGTGTCGGTCCTAACCTGATTAATGAATGCATCGGTTGGTATGAACAAATCATATATGGTGTCTGGGTTAAGTCCCAAGGCCGGTCAGGCCAGATGATGACTCATCAGTTCCAAGTCATGTGAGGATGGTTGGTTGATTGACTTAGGATCTAATGAGCTTTGTCAGTCCAGAAGATGGACTTGGTACTATTGCCTATAAGGCAAAAGGATTTCGGATTGTGCATGAGCCGAGAAAGGCCAGATGCAAACCCTTATCCTTTCAAAGACTTCTCAAAGGTTACTTATGTCTGTGGGGATGGTTGGTTGAATGACTAAGTACCTAGGGGAGTTGTTTGATGCATGAGTCACGATAAGGACCTTAAGTAAGATCATTAAGTGATCGGGGTTCAGCTGTCAAGCAAGAGCAATTTGAGTCAATGGAGGATCGATGAGCTAATAAGCTCCATAGATGTGGCAAAGGTATGATCTAGCATTTACTTATGTAGATCTAGATAGAATGGTTTAGGGGAATGGAACCTCAGAATCGTATGGCTTGGTTTGGGTTTAGGATTGACCTTTAAGCTAATTGCTAGTTGAGTAAACTGACCAAGGCTAAGGTGATTCGACCAGACAAGTGTTAGATTGGTTTTAGACCAATGGTTAACTAGAGAATAATCCGCTGCGTATCTGTTGAAAGGATCTAAGCTATTAATGACTAGGGAAGTCTTTATCTAAGGTTTAAGTTAGCCCTCGCCTTTAGGCGATATTATAAATAAAGGGCAAAAATTAAGAGGTTCGGCCAGGAAGTGGACCGAGTGATGTAAGGCTTCGACCACGGCCTTGTCGGCCGGATCGGGGTGTTACACCACCCATGTCGCCGCGATCCAAACACTTCACCGGATCATTCAATTGGTAGGAGCGACGCGCGGTGTGTACAAAGGGCAGGGACGTAGTTAATGGGAGCTGATGACTCGCGCTTACTAGGGATTCCTCGTTGAAGACCAACAATTGCAATGATCTATCCCCATCACGATGAAATTTCAAAGATTACCCGGGCCTGTGGGTCAAGGTGTGAACTCGTGGATTATATCAGTGTAGCACGCGTGCGGCCCAGAACATCTAAGGGTATCACAGACCTGTTATTGCCTCAAACTTCCTTGGCCTAAACGGCCATAGTCCCTCTAGGAAGCCGACCGTGAAGGGATGCCTCCACGTAGCTAGTTAGCAGGCTGAGATCTCGTTCGTTACCGGAATTAACCAGACAAATCGCTCCACCAGCTAAGAACAGCCATGCACCACCACCCATAGAATCAATAAAGAGCTCTCAGTCTGTCAATCCTTACTATGTTTGGACCTGGTAAGTTTCCCCGTGTTGAGTCAAATTAAGCCGCAGGCTCCACTCCTGATGGTGCCCTTCCGTCAATTCCTTTAAGTTTCAGCCTTGCGACCATACTCCCCCGGAACCCAAAAACTTTTATTTCTCATAAGGTGCCAGCGGAGTCCTAAAAAGCAACATCCGCTGATCCCTGGTCAGCATCGTTTATGGTTAATACTAGGACGGTATCTGATCATCTTCGAGCCCCCAACTTTCGTTCTTGATTAATGAAAACATCCTTGGCAAATGCTTTCGCAGTTGTTCATCTTTCATAAATCCAAGAATTTCACCTCTGACTATGAAATACGAATGCCCCCGACTGTAACACCCCCGGGCCGTCCTAGGCTGGACCAACCCGGAACGTCCCGGAAGCGTTACAAGGGTTGACAGTACCGCAGTCGTACCAGTTAAGACTTCAAAACAAATTCAAAGTCTCGACCAGTCCGACCACTGTACCGTCCCTCTCAACCTCGGCCTAAGGCTTGCCAACCCGTACCTCGGTCAAGAGTTGTGTTAAGTTTGGACTAAACTCAAATATCAGCGTTCCACGGGGATTTTATTAAAACAAACATAATTTTATTTATTTTACAAAGTCGGGAACTCGACTAAAGTCCTTAAAGATAAACGCAGCAGAAAATAAAACAAACGAGTCAACGGGTACCCATGAAAAACAAAACGAGCGAAAACATCAACATCTTGCGCCTTGCAAACAACAACGAAAATCTACGACTGGCCTCGTCCTCCACACCCCGCAAACGCCCAATCCCCTAAGGTTACCTGCATAGTAGAAGAGGGAATGAGTAATCGAAATCACTCAGTGAGTTCCCAAAACAAAACAACAACTACCCCCTTCAGCCCATGCTCAAACAACAAGAGCAACACAACCAAGCAATGCAATAACAACAACAGAAATTAAATATGCAATGCGAGAATTTAAACATGAATGCAATGCAAAAACTTAAACATGAATGCAATGCAACTACTCTACACCCAAGTCTCCCACCGAGACTTAACTACAAAACTAAGACTCGATCTAGACTCAATCCTAGACTCAAACACTACAAAGCAAAACACTCAAAGGATGGCGCCACACGCAACACATCCCGGGATCCCTCACAACACAGAGCCCTAACTCTCCCAACTGAACACTCCCGACCACAAACACATAAGTCACATGATCGGAAAACATCATCTCCGAGAATTGGGCATCTCCCAATCTAACTCGGGCCGCATCGTCATGCAGCGCTTGTCCATGGGCGCGACCCACTTCACGTGACAAGCCATGGAGAGAAGGTCACTCCACCACTGGAGAATTGGGTATCTCCCAATCTAACTCCAAGACAGCCATGCACTTTAGTCTAGATGCAACACAACACATCAAAACAATAATCAAGCGTGAGGGAGCTCCACCTCTAACCTCCACGCACAACTAGACTAAATGCACAACACATCTCACACTCGCCCTAGCCTAGACAAAACACAAACACACTAGCATGAGGGGGCAAAGCCACAAACCTCAATACAACCCTAAGCCTAGACTCAACCTAAAACAACTAAAGCGAGCGACACACTACAACTACCCGGCACAAGAGAGAGTCTCACTCAAATCTCTTTGCAACCCCAAACTACACTACAATGCATGAGCATATGAACTACATGAGAGAGTTACACTCAAATCTTCATGCTTCACAACAACAACTCATAAGCTACAACTAATCAAACGAATGCATGCATGCAACTAACGACCTAACAACACAATGCATGTCTAACATATCATCACCCCTAGATGAATATGTTCACCACCACAAGACATGCAATGCACAAATACAACTAATGCATGCAAGAAAGTAAACACTCAAGTATGGGGACTACCAATCTCCCACACACACACACACAAACAATCATAGCCACAAATGTGGTTAAATCACAAGAACTGAAACGTTTCTTGCTCCTCCACCTGCACACACACACGGTTAGAACACACAACACAACCAGGGAAACCCACCTAAGACTTCACAAACCGCACAACAGCTCCAAAAGCAAAAGACCTAAGGTTAACACTAAAACCGATCAAAGAGAGGCTAAAGGCTAAGAGGGAAAGGGAACCTACAAACGGTCAACTAAGGTCTTACCACCATTCCTAGCACTCCACAACTGATCCTAGAGCAAGGATCAAGCCACACAAAAGCCTTCCACACTCACCACACACACTCAAAAAATTTATCGGTTTTAAGCCATTTTCCCTCTCTAGAACAAACCATAAGATCGACTGAGAGAGAAAGCTCAGGGGTTTCTAAACTTCAAAAACACATCCTAAGGGTTCTATTTATAGCGCAAAGGGAGGGATGGGAGCACTTGACACATGTTCACACACTTGTCACCAATTTAAACCTGAAATTCATGCATGTGGGTTAAATACTCTTAATCTACTCTTTTTCTTCTGAGCTTCTGGAAGGTCACTTACTTTACCTTGACGTTCACGTGTACCGAATCTCAGCACAAAACTTGATCGGAAAGTTACTTTGCCACATAACCCATTTTTAAGGCTTAAATGAGCTATTTGCAAAACACATGGTAAACCTACTCCTTAGGTTTGTTCCCCATTATTCCTGTAGACTCCATGAGGTGCTGAATTGACCAATGCATGTTCTCCTTCGTGCCTGACGTGATTCCACTCCAAATAATTTTTCTTCATGAAGGGCTTTTTTACCACTTTTGGTTAATGGACTGCTCCACTTACTCCAGGCTTCAAATGATTGCTCCAGCCTGCTCCATTACTTCATTTGGGTCCTAAATGAACCTTAGATGTCGAGGTTTTGAGGTAGAAACCCATTTCTCCAGTCCATGTCTTCTTTGCCATTTATAGCCCATTTCGGGTATAAAATGTGTCTTCATGATTCCTTGCTCTCTAGATGTCTTTTTACCATGATTTCTTCACCCAAAAATCTCTTGATTTATTCCATACCTTGTCCAGGTTTGAAGGAATTTTGTCTCCTGTGGGAACCAAAATTCGCACCGTCGATTTCCGTTTAAATAAGGAAACTAGGAAAACCCTAATTTCCCAGAGGTCCCGGATCTCTGCGAGAGCCAACGACAAGTGATCAAATATATGCGGAAATCATGAAAAGATAACAAACGAGTTTAGAGAAAACAATAGATCTTATTTCGAGTCCGCGTAAGAGCGTTGCGATCGTTACAAGAGATCATGAAAGCTTTGGCCGCAAAGGCTGTCAGCGAGTTACTTAGTTCTAGCGGCCTAATAGCTCAAACCTAGTTGAGTCGCAGTTCGATAACAAAAGACGAAATAGATACATAAAAGGTTTTTGATTGATTTCGGACTGAACCTTGTTAAAGGCTGCCTACGTACCCCTTTCGAGGATCAAGCCGAACGTAGTTCAATTGATAGAGATGGACAAGAGATCGAACTGCCTGGGCGAGTTCGTTTAGTGATTGAATGCCTGTCATAGAAACCGAACTTGTCGAGAATAAAGCCTAAAGTTTCTAAGTGCAGAGAATTCCGAGTCTAAAAAGTTCTCTCCATGCCTCTCGCCTAGGACTCCTTATATACTAGCTCCAAGGTCGGTTTACGCTTTTACTCTTCTGCCCTTAAGCCGTCATAGCATAAAATGGAGATATTCCATTTTTTCTGATCTTCGTATTTATCCTTAAAATTTCGTATTTATCCGCGGAAACTTGACATTTATCCTTCCTTGCGCGCCAAGCGTAAACCGTCATACGGTTTATGGGCTTTTGGTTAAGAAATCGTAATTTGGGCCTCGAGTCGTGTCTTAGGTCCCTTTGGGCCGTCTTCCGACTCAAAACGTTTATTACGACTTCTTTCGATAAAGAATGAACTTTCCGCGGTTTTTACCGCAAAGTTTGATTGATGTCTTAGAATGGTCGGAAGACATGAACTGAGTTCGCTACGGTCTTTGGGAGATAGCATCGTAAGATAAACGAGAATGCATGAATTGGTGTCGTATCGACATTTCGGAAGAGTTCGGTCGCTACGTAACGACCGAACAGCACGCACGCTCGGTCGCTACGTAGCGACCGAGCGAGATGGACACTCGGTCGCTACGTAGCGACCGAGCTTGGCTCGAGCTCGGTCTCTACGTAGCGACCGAGCAGGACGGACGCTTGGTCGCTACGCAGCAACCGAGCTTGGCTCGTCCCGCTCGGTCGCTACGTAGCGACCGAGCGGGACGGACGCTCGGTCGCTACGTAGCGACCGAGCAGGACGGATGCTCGGTCGCTACGTAGCGACCAAGCTTGGCTCGAGCTCGGTCGCTATGTAGCGACCGAGCGGGATGGACGCTCGGTCGCTACGTAGCGACCGAGCTGTGTGCATGCTTGGTCACCGCGTATCGATCGAGCTTGGCTTGTCCATGGTCCGATTGCCGTACTCGAGCTTGTCTGCGGCCGAATTGGATACATGTATGTTTCCTTCGTATATATGGTTACTTAGAATAACCTTTAGACACTTAGTCGATGCACAAGGGGTGCAGCAGTCCTCTTTGTGAAAAAGAAGGATGGTAGCATGCGTCTGTGCATCGACTATCGAGGGTTGAACAGGGTAACTGTTAAGAACAAATACTCATTACCCAGGATAGACAAGCTGTTGGATCAGCTGAAAGGAGCTAAGTGGTTTTCTAAAATCGATTTGGCCTCGGGATATCATCAGATTCCTATCGAGCCAAACGAGATTAGGAAGACGACATTCAGGACCAGGTACGGCCATTACGAGTTTGTAGTGATGCCGTTCGGTCTGACCAATGCACCTGCTGCATTCATGAAAACGATCAACAGCGTGTTCCGGGACTTCTTGGATGAATCAGTGATCATCTTCATTGATGATATCCTGATCTACTCCAAGGACGAGGAATCTCATCGGAAACATTTGAGAGCCGTGCTGGAACGTGTGGGAACCGAAATTTGCACTGTCGATTTCCGTTTAAATAAGGAAACTAGGAAAACCCTAATTTCCCAGAGGACCCGGTTATCTGTTAATTACCACACGTCAAGCAATCAGAACACGAGAATAACAACGATAAAAATAAGAAATCGAAAAGAGAGAGCAAAGTAGATCTTTATTCCGAATCTGCGTATGAGTGTTACAACAAGGTATAAGCCTGGGCTCGAGAACTGTCGGCGAGATTCCTAGTTCTAGCAACCCTGAGACGGCTAAACTTAATTGAGTCGCAGCTCGAAATAACAAAAACGGAAAATTGCCTAAATTGCTCTAAGTGCTAAGTTTTCTCTCCAAAAAGTTCTCCTTCTGCTCCTCGCCTAGGACTCCTTATATACTAGCTCCAAGGTCGGTTTACGCTTTTACTCTTCTGCCCTTAAGCCGTCATAGCATAAAAATGGAGATATTCCATTTTTCCCGATCTTCACAATTATCTTCAAAACTTCCGTATTTATCCGCGGAAATTTGACATTTATCCTTCCTCGTGGGCCAAGCGTGAACCATGCTGTGGTTCACGGGCTTTTGGTTAGGAAAAATCGTAGGATGGGCCTCGAGTCGTGTTTTAGGTCCCTTTGGGCCGTCTTCCGACTCGACACGTTTACTACGAGTTTTCCGCGGTTTCTAATCCGCGAAGTTTGATCGATGAATTAGAATAGCGGGAAACATGGACTGAGCTTGCTACGGTCTTTGGGAGATAGGTTTCGAAGGTTTGACGAGAATGCAAGGACTGGTGTCGTATCGATGTTCGGAAAGGTTCAATCGCTACACAGCGACTGAACTTTGGCTCGAGCCCGGTCGCTACGTAGCGACCGAGCGAGACGAGTGCTCGGTCGCCATGTAGCGACCGAGCTTTGGCTTGAGCTCGGTCGCTACGTAGTGACCGAGCGGGACGATCGCTCGGTCGCTACGTAGCGACCGAGCTTTGGCTCGAGCTCGGTCGCTACGTAGCGACCGAGCTTTGGCTCGAGCTCGGTCGCTACATAGCAACCGAGCTTGGCTGAGCTCGGTCGCTACGTAGCGACCGAGCTTTGGCTCTAGCTCGGTCGCTACGTAGCGACCGAGCGGGATGATCGCTCGGTCGCTACGTAGCGCCGAGCTTGGCTGAGCTCGGTCGCTACGTAGCGACCGAGCAGGACGATCGCTCGGTTGCTACGTAGCGACCGAGCTTGGCTGAGCTCGGTCGCTACATAGCGACCGAGCGGGACGATCGCTCGGTTGCTACGTAGCGACCGAGCGGGACGATCGCTCGGTCGCTACGTAGCGACCGAGCTTGGCTGAGCTCGGTCGCTACATAGCGACCGAGCGGGACGATCGCTCGGTTGCTACGTAGCGACCGAGCGGGACGATCGCTCGGTCGCTACGTAGCGACCAAGCTTTGGCTCGAGCTTGGTCGCTACATAGCGACCTGTTTCGAGCCTTCGTCGGACATCTCGACTCTTTCTTCCGTAAAGCTTTTTCGTAAGAAAGAGTCTATTTCGAAAAGTACTCTTCGGAGAAATTCTTATTTTCTTCCTCGGATGTTTTGGATGTTAAATTTGTCGTAACCGTTTTTGACCCCAACAGTTAGCCCCCCAGCCCGTTAGAGTTATGACTCTAGCGGGCGGATAGGTGACTTTGACAAGGTTAAGTGTATTGGACGAAATTTACATTTAAAATTCTGCGGAAAAAAGTGTTCGAGACGACATTCCGAACCCATACTTCTATAAGTAGTGAGCTCTTGTCATTCATTTTCTTCACACCTTCCCTTCTTCATTCCTTCAAAAACCTCTCTAGTTTCATAACTTTCCTTTCAACATGTCTTCCTCCCAAGGTGATAAGAAAGATTCCGAAGTCGAGATGGGTGAGGCCACTTCTCCGGCTCCGATTCCAACTTCTCCGGTGGAAGTGCCGGCTTGTGTTGCCGGTCAGCTTTCTTTCCGAGAGAAACTAGTTCGTCGCCAAGCCGAGAAAGAACTAGCTCAAACTGGCTCCGAGTTTCCGTCTTCTCCCGCACAGGTCGTTGCCCGTGTGAGACCGACGTCGCGGCTCCTCTCCCGCGAGCCATACCTGCGGGATCTTCCACGACCCCGATCCTTGTCGAGGACAAAGAGAAGGCCGCTGACTCTATCCCTCCTCCTCCAGCCAGAAAAGAAATCTTTCTGGCATTGCGTGCTCCTAGCGCCACCCTGGCTACTCAGCCTAAGAGTCGGAAGAGGAAACTTGCCAAGAGCGGTGACGGGGACACTTCGCAGCAAGGTGGGTCGAGCCTAGCATCAGGACTTCGCGGAAAGGTTTGTTTCTTGTTTGCATTCTCGATCGTCTTTCGTGCATTCTTAGTCTTAAGAATTTTACCGTTTGCAGTTCATATCGTTGATCGATGGGATGATCAGCGAATGTGGTTCTGAGACTAGTCGCCTGTCCGGGGAGTTGGTGGAGCTTCAGGGCAGATGGTCCAAAACCGAGGCTATGTTGACGGCTGTCGAGGACTCTCACTCTGCGAAAGTGGCGAAGCTCGAGGTTGCGATAGGAGAGCTTGAGAGGGACCTTGGGAAGACGGCGAGTTCCTTGCTTAAGGAAAAGAAGTCCAGGAAGGCGAAATCCTCGGAGGTGCGTCGACTTCAGCGTCAGATCGAGAGTGACGCGGGACTAGCGCACCGCGGGATTCAAGAGGCTACGGATGCCCTTCGTGCGGAGTTTCAAGCTCGCTTGGCGAAGATTTCTGCTTCCTTGGGTTCCCTCGAGTGTATCTGGAGCAGGGATTTTGCTTTGGCGACGATTGAGGGCAGGATGGCCGTGGTTCGGTCGTTCCAAAGTGAGACTCCCCCGACCTTGGAGGCCGAAGAGGCCCGACTGTCCGGCTGCAAGGGAGATATGGCGGCCGAGGATGGAGATTTCGATCTCATCCTGGCTGACCTGAAATCCGCTTGCTTCCTTCCGACATGTTCAGAAGACCCAGAGGGGAAAGATCCGATGGTCGGAGAGAACGGAAGCGACGCGGCTCCAGGCTCGGACGAGGCAGCAGGTGAAGAGGGGGTGTAAGTTCTGAGGGTGACTTGGGTTAGATCTCTTGCGAGAGATTTTTTTTTATGTTTTTATGTTTCGGCCTTGAATGGCCTTGTTTGTATTTCGGGACCGGCCGTGTGTGGCTTTGAATCCCTGCCGCTCCGCGGCTTTCTTTTTATGGTACGATAATCGGATAACGTTTTTTTATAAATTTGTGAATAGCGGGGAAGAAGGTGATGAGTTGTCGTCTCATATCCTTCTTCGATTGTGAAATGTTTTATTCGAGATCTGTTTCAAGAGTTCTTCCGCGAGATGTGAACTCCGCGGGGGTGCTGAAGGTGTCGAACATAAACATAGAGGCATGGTTTAAGAATCTCCTATCTTTCGATATCATGCCTTTGAGATGTTAGAGACCAGTGCGCTGGGTTTAGGGCAAGACCTAGGTTTACTTTCGGTTTAAGGATTGTGCGGTTACTAACCGGCTATCGTTTTTCCTGTCACGATTTCTTCCTGATTCGTATCGATGTAAAGTCCGCGAAAAGTTCTCGGCTTATACGACTTGTTTGATACGAATCGAGCATCTCTCCGGAGACCGGAAGTGCTAGACCAAAATTTCGGATTTCTTTTATAGCGCTATTATCCTTGTGTCGGATGTAAGAGAGTCATCTCCGTGAGATGGCTATGTCTGTTTGGGACGTTTGTGAGTTCGATGTGATCAGCATCGGACTTGGTGGCGCGTGCCATTGTTTTAATTATTTTGCGCAAAATAAGTGTTAGCGTGTGCATATATATGTCTTTTTTGTGACGGAGGTTTCGTTCGCTCGGAAGGAATAAACTTTGAGGCACCAATTGCGACGTCTCGCGATGCTAAAGATTGCTTTTCCCAAGCGGCCGACTAATTTCCGAAGACCTCGTTCTGATTTTACGGGTGAGGATGTTTTGATAAGTCGAAAATACCAAGAGCGTGGTAAGAAGTTTTTTCGATTTTTTTGGGAGTATACGAGTATACGTACCCACTCCCCCCCTTTTTAATGAGGGGGGACAGCTGAATTTGCCTTTCGACAAACTGCCTACGTACTCCTTGCGGAGATCAAGCCGTCTCGTAGTTCAGTGATTGCGAGTTGGTTTGTTTAGTGATAGTATTTTTTGAGATGCATCGCATTCCAGGTTCTAGGGATTTTTATGCCCTGCATGTTGGCTATTTCGTAAGAACCTGGTCGGACGACTTTTTCGATTTTTTAGGGACCTTCCCAGTTTGCTCCGAGTTTTCCCGCGTTTCGTTCAGCGGTGTTTTGGAAGACTTTGCGAAGGACCAGATCTCCCTGATTGAACCTACGATTCCGTACGTTAGAATTATAGTATCTCGCAGCGGCGTGCTGGTAGTTTTGAATTCGGATGAGCGCTCGATCTTGGCGCTCGTTAATGAGATCGAGATCGTCCAAGAGCATAGCATCATTGATTTCCTCTCGTTCGGGTAAGAACCTTCTTCGAACACCGGGAAATTCTACTTCTGCGGGAATCATGCATTCCATGCCGTATACCAGGGCGAAGGGAGTTTCTCCCGTTGCTCGCCTTGGGGTGGTACGGTGAGACCAGAGGACTCCCTCGAGTTCGTCGGCCCATCTACCTTTTTTGGCCTCTAAGCGTTTCTTCAGTCCGTCGAGAATGGTGTTGTTGATTGTTTCAGCCTGTCCGTTGCACTGCGGATATTTGGGAGTTGACTTGTTGAGTCGTATTTTCCACTTTTCGCTGAATGCCTCGAATCGGGTGGAAATGAACTGTGACCCGTTATCGGTTACGATTTCGTAAGGAACTCCGTTCCTACAGATGATGTTTTTCCATACGAAATTCTCGACTTGGACATCTTTTATACTTGCGTACGAGTCCGCCTCTACCCATTTTGAGAAAAAATCGGTAAGGACTAGAAGGAAACGCTTTTGCTTTGAATTATGCAAAGGTCCGACAATATCCATGGCCCAGCGCATAAAGGGATAGGGCGACGTGATGGAGGAAAGAACTTCGGCCAGTTGTCGGATAGTTGGCGCATGCCTTTGGCATTTTTCGCATTTTCGTGCGAATTTCTCGCAATCTCCGATCATTGTTGGCCAATAGTATCTGTGGCGTTTGATTTTCACGGCTAGTGATCTTCCGCCGGAATGGTTGCCGCATGAGCCGGAATGTATTTCCTCCATTAGTTTCCTCGCCTTTTCTCCTTCCGGGCACGTCAGGAGTGGTCCGGAGAATCTCCATTTGTAGATTTTGCCGTCCACTGTTACGTAACGTACGGCCTGTGTTCGGACCTTGCGAGCTGCCCATTTTTCGGCGGGCAGTTGCCCGTCGACAATGTAGTCTCGAATCGTCTGAAACCATGGGGTATCACAGCCGTAATCAGATTGCTCCGATGGTGGTGGTATCGTAATTTCTTCCTCCTCGTCGTCTTGACCCTCTATGAGGTTGACGACGACTGGCGGTCCGATACTCGGATGTTCGATGAATTCTACCGGAATTACCCTTTTGAGTCCTGGATCTGAACTTGATGCTAAGGCCGCGAGGGCGTCCGCCTGGACATTCTCGGAACGGGGGATCCGGGTAAGGGCGAAACAGTCAAAGTCTTGAGCTAGACCTTGGACCAGTTTGAGGTACGCGTCCATCCGTTCGTCTCTGGCTTCATACTCTCCGCTGAATTGACTGGCCACTAACTGGGAGTCGCAGTAAGCGTGGAGATTACGTATTTTTAAGCCGTGAGCCAAACGTAGATGCTTCGTATTCGGCCTCGTTGTTTGAGGCATGGAATTCCAGCCTGAACGATTGTTCCAAGATCTCGCTTGTTGGAGATGTGAGACGGATCCCGATACCCGATCCTTGCTTGGATGAGGATCCGTCGACGTGGAGGAGCCAGGTGGAATTTGGTTCCTCATTGGTTATTTCTCCCGTTGGAAGTTCGACCAAGAAGTCTGCGAGCACTTGTGATTTTGCGCTCGTCCTTGGTCGGTATTCGATGTCATACTCGCTCAACTCGACTGCCCACTTAGCCAATCGACCTGATTGACTTGGGCTATGCAAAATTGTCCGTAAGGGAAAAGTCGTATGGATGACAATCGTGTGGGATTGGAAATATGGTCTTAGTTTTCGGGCCGATATTACGACCGCGGATGCCAATTTTTCCATCAACGGATACCTAGATTCGGCATCCAGCAAGGTTTTGCTTATGTAGAAAATAGGTTTCTGCTCCCCGCGTTCTTCCCTGATCAGGACTCCGCTCACGGCTGTTGCCGATACCGCGATGTACAAGAATAAAGGCTCTCCTTCCACGGGTTTTGCGAGGACTGGAGGAGTAGCTAAATAACGCTGCAGCTGTTGGAAGGCGTTTTCGCACTCTTCCGTCCATTCGAATTTTTTTATTTCCTCGCAGGACGTCGTAGAAGGGCAAGCACTTATCTGTTGATCGTGAAATAAATCGGTTAAGTGCTGCGATTCTGCCGGTCAGTCATTGGACTTCCCGTTTATTCTTCGGTGAAGCCATCTCGATTAGGGTGTTGATCTGTTTTGGATTTGCTTCGATGCCGCGGTATGTGACCAAGTAGCCGAGGAATTCCCCTGATGCCACGGCGAATCTACATTTTGTCGGGTTGAGCTTCATGTTATGGGAGTTTAGTTGTGCAAAGCATTCTTCGAGATGTGACACGTGATCTCTTGCTTTGAGGGATTTGACGAGCATGTCGTCGATATAAACCTCCATCGTTTTTCCGAGTTGTTTGGAGAACATTCGGTTCACGAGTCGTTGGTAAGTCGCGCCAGCGTTTTGAGGCCGAAGGGCATTACCTTGTAGCAATAAGTTCCGCGATCGGTAATGAACGCAGTCTTTCACGATCGTCGGGATTCATCCTAATTTGATTATAACCTGAGAAGGCATCCATGAAGGATAAGAGTTCGTTGCCCGCTGTTGCTTCTACCAATCGATCGATATGTGGTAGAGGGAAGCTATCTTTTGGACACGCCTTGTTTAGGTCGGTAAAATCTACGCAAACTCGCCACTTCCCGTTTTTCTTTTTGACTACTACGGGGTTGGCGAGCCAGTCCAGGTATCTTACTTCCGTTATCGACCCAACTTTAAGTAATTTTTCTACCTCATCGTTTACTGTGGCAGCACGTTCGGGTCCTAGCTTCCGTCTTTTCTGTTTGACGGGTTTGAATGTTGGGTCGATGTTCAGCTCGTGACATGTTATGTTAATATTGATTCCCGGCATATCTTCCGCAGCCCATGCGAAAGTATTAAGGTTCTTTTTAAGACAGGTTATGAGTTCTGTCCTTAAAGGCTCGTGGAGAGTGGCTCCAATCTCGACGCAGCGTTCTGGGAAGGCTTCGTCGAGACAGATCGTTACCACGGGTTGACATGTTGGCTCGCGTTTTTCATCTAGAACTGCGATGCTGCGAGACTGCCAGAAGAATTCCACTGAATCCTGACTTCGCGTATCTTTGCTGGAGGTCTTTTTCTCCGCTCTCTTAGGAGTGATTTCGAGGATCGGTCTCTTTCGTTTTAGTTCCGCGGTGAAACAAACCTGTGAAACTCTCAGATTTCCCCAAATTACCTCGACTCCGTTAGGGGTCGGGAACTTGAGGCAAAGATGATAGGTTGATGGGATTGCGCGCATGGTGTTCAGCTATGGCGTTCCCATGATAACGTTGTAAGATGCGGGGCGGTCAACGGCTAGAAACTCTGTGACGTTTGTCACGGTTCCGGCTTTGACAGCGAGTCTAATCGATCCATAGGCCATGGTCGTTTCCCCCGAAAGTCCTAGCAGTGGGCTTGGGCATTTTGCGATTTCGGATTGACTGATCCCCATCTTTTCAAGAGTGTCTTTGAAGATGATATCGGCCGAGCTTCCGGTATCGATTAGCACTCTAGCGACGTCGATATCTCGAATCGTCAACTCGATAACAAGGAGATCGTTTCGAGGTTTGGCTCGATCGATTGTTCTTCCCCCTTGAACGAGATGACGTTCGCGCACGTCGAATCTTGCATACCGTTCCTGATCGTTGAGTGGCTTTTGCGGGTTAGATTGATCCGTAAGTCCCCCTCCTTCTAGCGCCAAACTGTGGGAACCGAAATTCGCACTGTCGATTTCCGTTTAAATAAGGAAACTAGGAAAACCCTAATTCCCAGAGGACCCGGATATCTGTTAATTACCACACGTCAAGCAATCAGAACACGAGAATAACAACGATAAAAATAAGAATCGAAAAGAGAGAGCAAAGTAGATCTTATTCCGAATCTGCGTATGAGCGTTACAACAAGGTATAAGCCTGGGCTCGAGAGCTGTCGGCGAGATTCCTAGTTCTAGCAACCCTAAGACGGCTAAACCTAATTGAGTCGCAGCTCGAAATAACAAAAACGGAAAATTGCCTAAATTGCTCTAAGTGCTAAGTTTCTCTGAAAAAGTTCTCCTTCTGCTCCTCGCCTAGGACTCCTTATATACTAGCTCCAAGGTCGGTTTACGCTTTTACTCTTCTGCCCTTAAGCCGTCATAGCATAAAAATGGAGATATTCCATTTTTCCCGATCTTCACAATTATCTTCAAAACTTCCGTATTTATCCGCGGAAACTTGACATTTATCCTTCCTCGTGGGCCAAGCGTGAACCATGCTGTGGTTCACGGGCTTTTGGTTAGGAAAAATCGTAGGATGGGCCTCGAGTCGTGTTTTAGGTCCCTTTGGGCCGTCTTCCGACTCGACACGTTTACTACGAGTTTTCCGCGCGTTTCTAATCCGCGAAGTTTGATCGATGAATTAGAATAGCGGGAAACATGGACTGAGCTTGCTACGGTCTTCGGGAGATAGCATTCGAAGGTTTGACGAGAATGCAAGGACTGGTGTCGTATCGATGTTCGGAAAGTTCAATCGCTACACAGCGACCGAACTTTGGCTCGAGCCCGGTCGCTACGTAGCGACCGAGCGAGACGAGTGCTCGGTCGCTACTAGTAGCGACCGAGCGCGACGATTGCTCGGTCGCTACGTAGCGACCGATCAGGACGATCGCTCGGTCGCTACGTAGCGACCGAGCGGGACGATCGCTCGGTCGCTACGTAGCGACCGAGCTTTGGCTCGAGCTCAGTCGCTACGTAGCGACCGAGCGGGACGATCGCTCGGTCGCTACGTAGCGACCGAGCTTTGGCTCGCTCAGTCGACTACGTAGCGACCGAGGGGACGATCAAGCTCATCGCTACGTAGCGACCGAGCTTGCTGAGCTTCGGTCGCTACGTAGCGACCTGTTTTCGAGCCTTTCGTCGGACATCTCGACTCTTTCTCTTCCGTAAAGCTTTTTCTAAGAAAGAGTCTATTTCGAAAAGTACTCTTCGGAGAAATTCTTATTTTCTTCTCGGATGTTTTGGATGTTAAATTTGTCGTAACCGTTTTTGACCCAACAGAACGATAACTAGAGCACAACTTTTTGCTAAAAACTCAGCAAGTGCAGTTTGTGGCAAAATGTATTGGTTCCTCGGTCATATGTTTCTGACCGGGCGATCTCAGGGATCCAAGAGAAGATCAGGGCAGTCAAGGAATGCCCCGACCAATGCAGTAACACAAAATTAGAAGCTTCCTAGGGCTGGCAGTTACTAGCGAAAGTTGTTTGAAGGGATTTGCAAGCTGGGCTCAAGCTATGACATGGTTGACTGGGAAGGACTTAAGTTCACATGGTCTGATGAGTGTA